>NC_056728.1:1164391606-1164395255 GCF_019279795.1 Protopterus annectens | reverse complement strand
TAAAAGGGGGGCAGGTGCTACGACACATCCCTCCCACAGAGCGGGAGGAAGGATTGCCTGCGAAACAGCACCGAGCACAGAGTCTACATACCCAGAATCCCTTGACCGCAACAATTGACAGTACCCATTACACATCCGTCATGTGCGGAAGTGTGATGTGGATGCAGTTCTATGGACCCGGTACTCTGGGTATTTCTGTGCATCTGTGCTGCATTACATGGACAGCTATCAGCAACATTAAACACGCTATGTGCATATGTGTACCTGTGACTACAATGAGTTCCGTTAGGTGATTAAATAAGGCGGAAGAGCTGTCTTTAGACAAATTTTTGGGTCCTACAATGGACACCACTGTGCATATGTAAAGTGTAGAGCTTGTCGGACTGTGTCCTTGTGAGCAGTGGATTTCACTGATACTGTGTGTTCAGGAATCGCGGATGTCTGTTTGACTACCCATTCCACATGGTGCTACATAACCAGCTGATTTAGTACTGTGAACAAATGACATACATCCAAAGATGCTGGTTACCAACTGCTTCATATAAACCGCAGACATCCCAATGGGACATATCCGTCACTGTATTTCCAGTATAACACCACCGGAACATGTTGCTTACCTATGCATTCATTTAACCATGTTGTCTTCATAGGTGGGAATGCCATAGCTTACATATCCTACTTGACGTTGTGTGTGTGCCATTAGTATGTGTTCCACAGGTCGTACATCTGTTCTGCTGTACGGTAGCGGGTGCTCCTCAGTCTGTTGCTGGCAGACTGAGTGCTGTGTACGCCGGTGTTGGCACGACAGTCCGGCTCTGTATGTGGAATGTCAACTGTGGTCCCTATGTGTATTTCCTGTGTCATGCCTTACCGCGGCTATGTCATTTACCCGGGTTTGCAGTTGTGGGTGCCATCCTGGCCATACGGGTGTCCATCCATGACAATTGCCTACTGGACACTAGTATAGGGCTGTACACATTCCACACCTACATTTAGCATTCTCCGGAGTATGGTTTGCATTATTACCGGAGAGTAAGGCAGGTGCTACGCACATCCCTCCCACAGGGCGGAGGAAGGATTGCCTCATGAAACAACACCGAGCACAGAGTCTACATACCCAGAATCCCTTGACCGCAACAATTGACAGTACCCATTACACATCCGTCATGTGCGGAAGTGTGATGTGGATGCAGTGCTATGGACCCGGTACCCTGGGTATTTCTGTGCATCTGTGCTGCATTACATGGACAGCTATCAGCAACATTAAACACGCTTGCGGTGCATATGTGTACCTGTGACGACAATGAGTTCACTTAAGTGTTGAAAGAAGGCGGCATTCCTGTCTTTAGACAAATTTTTGGGTCCTACATTGGACACCACTGTGCATATGTAAAGTGTAGAGCTTGTCGGACTGTGTCCTTGTGAGCAGTGGGTTTCACTGATACTGTGTGTTCAGAAATCGCGGATGTCTGTTGGACTACCCATTCCACATGGTGCTACATAACCAGGTGATTTACTACTGTGGACAAATTACATACATCCAGAGATGCTGGTTAGCAAATGCTCCATTTAAACCGCAGACGTCCCAATGGGACATATCCGTCACTGTATTTCCACTATAACACCACCAGAACATGTTGCTTACCTATGCATTCATTTAACCATGTTGTCTTCATAGGTGGGAAAGCCATAGTTTACATATCCTACTTGACGTTGTGTGTGTGCCATTAGTATGTGTTCCACAGGTCGCACATCTGTTACGCTGTACGGTAGCGGGTGCTCCTCAGTCTGTTGCTGGCAGATTGAGTGCTGTGTACGCCGGTGTTGGCACGACGGTCCTGCTTTGTATGTGGAATGTCAACTGTAGTCCCTATGTGTATTTCCTGTGTTATGCCTTCCCACGGCTATGTCATTTACCCGGGTTTGCAGTTGTGGGTGCCATTCTGGCCATACGGGTGTCCATCCATGACAATTGCCTACTGGACAGTAGTATAGGGCTGTACACATTACACACCTACATTTAGCATTCTCCGGAGTATGGTTTGCATTATTAGCGGAGAGTAAGGCAGGTGATACGCACACATCCCTCCCACGGGGCGGGAGAAAGGATTGCCTGCGAAACAACACCGAGCACAGAGTCTACATACCCAGAATCCCTTGACTGCAACAACTGACAGTACCCATTACACATCCGTCATGTGTGCGGGACTGTGATGTGGGCGCAGTTCTATGGACCCGGTACCCTGGGTATTGCTGTGCATCTGTGCTGCATTACATGCATAGCTATCAGCAACATTAAACACTCTTGTGGTGCATATGTGTACCTGTGACGACACTGATTTCAGGTACGCATTGAAATAAGACATAATTTGGTTCTTTCCACAATTTTTGGGTCCTACACTGGACACCACTGTGCATATGTAAAGTGTAGAGCTTGTCGGACTGTGTCCTTGTGAGCATTGGGTTTCACTGATGCTGTGTGTTCAGCAATCGTGTATGTGTGCTTGACTACCCATACTGTGTTGTGCTACAGGAACCATGTCTTCCGACACCAGAAACCAATGCTATACATCCAATGTTGCAGGTTAACAACCACTTTCATACCATACCCAGAGGTCACGATTGGGAGGTATTGCCACTTTATTATCGGAACAACAACACCAGACTGTGTACATCATGGGAACTTAAATTGTTTTCTCATGGGAATAACACAGCCTTGCAAGGCACCTTGTACATTACAGTATCCTTTTGTGATTGTAGCTGTTTCAAGGACCCTAGACTATTACGATACAGTGGACAGTTAATTTCTTGATACGTTGCTTTGTCTGTCTGGTAGGGAGTTGTACTGCTATCTTCCATTGAGCTCACAAGGCCATCCTCCTCTGGGGAAGGAGTGCTGTTATGCATGTACATACATTTATTGTTCTGTAACCCAGCACATAATTAATGATGACAGACATGAGCCTGCTGTCCTGCTTACTGCCAGGTTCAGAATTCCATCACAGTACAGCTTAGCTTCACCAATTACATGCAGGCTTAGTTCTGCTGCCATATTGTACGGTACAATTCAATACATTATATAGTATTTCGAGTGTAAACTGGAACTTCATATGTGTTTCTATATATTTTACGAACAACATCCATCCAGCCATATGCATGTTGTTCCATCCTTTACCTTGACCGTGTGTATTTGTCTGTCCAGCCACGCTAATCTCCACATGTGATGTCCCAGTTTCCCCTTCTTTGCCTGTAGCACCCTGTTAGGATGTCCTGTGTGTTAGGCACCTGTTCCGCTATATGTGATCGACTTCACTGCAAAGATAATCGTCGCTGCGGTGGTCCAACGACCCGACTTGTCCACATGTGTACACTTATGTGCACCGTGTCGTATGCAAACCTAGATGGTTTGACGGGTACATACTACATGCGGATGTACACATTGTGCGGACAGATTGACATGCAGCCGTTTACATATCTGTAGGTGCGGTGGGTTGCTGACATGTGGGTATGATTTGCCAGCGTGGCATTGCCTAACACAAACATCTTACCACAGTTCAGGTATGCACATTGTGTGTGGTTGTATAGCTGCACACGGATGCTAGCAGGTTTGGGTGCTGGGGTATACATGGGTGTGACTGACATGTACAAT
>NC_056728.1:1164241606-1164386606 GCF_019279795.1 Protopterus annectens | reverse complement strand
GATCACTTCTACATTCTATCAGTAGCCACTCAACACCAAAAAAACGGCATGCTTAAATGATTTGAATCAACCTAATAAATCTGATCTGAAGAAGGGTAACCTGAAAGGCCTTATCTATTATTTGTTTATACTGTCTCCTCATGTTTTTATTTATGGAATAAATAGTTGTTTTTTGCCTGATACTCGGTGACCCTCCTAATCTTTTTATATATATATATCTATAGATATATATATATATATATATATATATATATATATATATATATATATATATATATATATATATCCTGTTCCAAAGAAGTGGCAGTCACTGGGAGATAAATCTGTTCCTCTAGCATGTCCTATTTAAGTTGCAGGCCATATTTAAGTCCCTGGAACAGGTAGCCCTAGACCCATTTGATTTATGGATATGCAGTAAGTTCATTAGGTCTGGGTCTTGGGTTGCTGTCTAGGCCAGGCATAAGTCTCCCCTAAGAAGTGTATACCATACAGAGTATAGTGACAGGGACTTTAGTCAGTCCGTGTAAGGCACATGCTGGAGGCCCTTGATCTTCTTTGTTAGAAACCTCTGAGGTCTCTCTAATTGCTGCAGGTGCTCAGTACTGTACATACCGAATGGGGCATTATACACAATTATGGGCCAGATAAGTGCCGCGTATGGGGGGGGGTTATAACTTCTTTTGCTCTCGAGGTGATGCTTTTACTAATAAAATGAACTAAGTGGAAAGCTTTCCTTACAACGGTAGACACATGGTGGTCGAAGTTAAGGTCACGGCCAGCCTGTGATCCCAGGTCCCTTACCACTTCATGGGTATTGAGGGTATTGTTGTTGATTTGATAGTGTGAAGGGACATTGTTTGTGCTGAAGGGAATGATAATGCATTTCTTTGCATTCAGGTTGAGACCGTGACTAATACACCAGTCGTTGGTCTGTGTGAGACCATCCTGGAGTATACTGACATCATTTGGTGATTCAGTGATTGCATGTAGTTTGCAGTCATCTGCAAACTTGGTCAGCCACAACCCTTTAGTTTTTATTTGAACTTCTGAGAAGTATATACCAAACAGTAGAGGGCCCACCACAGACCCATGTGGCACCCTGCTGGTAATAGGTCTGCTGGTTGATGTGGAATCACCCACGTTGATAATGTATGTCCAGTTTGTGAGCCAGTTGGCAACCCATCTTACAACAAAGGAGTTTACATTCAGTTTGCTAAGTTTATTGGTAATGCCTGAATGTGGAATGTGTCGAAAGCCTTTGCCAAGTCAAGGTATGCTGTGTGCACAGATTTGCCCTCATCAATGGCCCTAGTCACACTTTCAAAGATATCCACCAGATTTAACAGGCAGGATCTGCACTTCACGAAGCCGAATTGGGTAGGATCCAGGGTTTGGAGGTCACCTATGTCTTTATTTATAAGGTCCATAATAATATGTTCTATGGCCTGACAGATGAGGCTGGACAGGCTTATGAGTCTGTAATTCCCTGGGTCTGTTGCTAAGCCACCTCTGTGGAGAGAAATAACTGTTCTCTATTCCACAGAAACAAAGCCTAAGTACCCTTTTCAGTCATAGCCTAACCACAGGCTTTGTGTGTGCATGTACATATATAGGTATATATACACACACACACACACACACACACACACACACACACACACACACACACACACACACACACACACACACACACACACACGTGTACATCATGTATTTTTTATTTTTTGTCATCTTCTCAGTTCCTTTGTGACTATGAATCTATCAGAAAAATCATCTGTTCAATAAGACGTACGATTTTTATTTATTTTTACTTATTTGAATGTGTTAACCTTGACAGAGCACCAATCTCAATGGACCTGTTCCAGCTTCATCTGAGATATACACTGTAGCAATCCAAAGAAAACAACAAAATATATCAAAAGTGACATAGTAAAAATGAATACATTTGAACAGGAGTTGTAATCCATTTATTTAGCACAGATGAAGAATGGCATAAAAACAGTAGTAATGGTCACAGCAGTGACACATAAGTGTCTCTGTTTCTCTCTATATAAATATATAATATGTAGAAAGTAGAAACAGAAAAAGAACAAATGGTGAAGTTGGCTGAGAAACAAGGTGATGAGGAAGGGGTACGCTGATGGAGAGGAAGAGTAGTATGTGAGCTTGGGGAGTTTTAAAGTGACATTCTACTTACATTTGGCTATTATGTGGCATAATATACTATTTACAAAGGTGAGTAATGGTGTTATCCTATGTGTTCTGTGAGAAGGCATTTATGTTCAGATTAGTTTTGAAGACAATGGAAAAGAGGTAATTTGCAAGAGGCGAGAGGGGGAGAGGTTCGCAGAGATTCCTATGCAGGTATATGAAGCTGTGAAATTCTGAAGTAGGTTATTTTGTTTAGTGTTATCACCTCTTGTTAAACTTGAAAATCTTGCAGGAATAGAACATTTTTATGTTAGAAGTTTATATTTTTTATAATTTGTCTGTTAGCTAGATGTGGCCTGGGCTTTGAATAAATGTAAAGGGCTCTGAAGATTCTTCCTTCACATATATAATTTAGTAGTGCTTCGGTTTCCTCCTGAAGTATATGATGTCCTGCTTGGTACACGCTGTGTTTCTGCCTTGTTCATTTGCTGACATTTCTTGCTCCTAGTTTCCAGCATACTCAGCAAGTTAATCTGAGCTTTTGTTGATGCTCTAAGCTTTAATTTTAGAAAATGAAATGATTGCACATCTAAAGGAGCACACAAACAGACAACTGGAGAAAAAAATGCTAAGCACACAAAGAAAAAAAACAGGTTAGAAAATACCTGGTCTGAACATATGGAACGCTCATTTTTATACATTGCAGTACCTGTTGATAAATTGATAATTTTGTATGCTTCTTGTTTCCTGTAGCTATAGTTTTGGGAATTATTTTGTACCTGTTGAAGTAACATCTGAACCACAAAGTACGGCATGTGCAAATCAACTGAAACAATATAAATATTGAACAAAATACAAATAAAGAGGAGAAATGAAACTTAATCATTGTATCTTAACAAGTAATATCACTGTATAACAGAAATATTAAACCATGAGGGTGTGTGTCTAGTGGTTTTAATGCACTCTTTACATATGTAGCCAAGTCTAGAGGCCAATAACAAACATCATTCATTTCCTGAGAAGTACTAAACAGTCTAATGCGCAAACATAAGCAATTAATACATCTGGAAATATCTGAGCAGGATTTTGAAAAATAAAATAATGACATTGTATACATATGTATTTAATGAATGATGAAGTAACCAAGTTCAGTTAATGAAAATGTTAGATTTTTTTTCTTCTCATTTTATAATTTTGATATTCAAAATAAAACACAATAAACCACCAAATATTTATCAAAGCATTGTTGAATGTTGGCTTAATTTGGAAAAATATGAGTTTCACATCTCTCATTTTCCAGTCTGATTTGAGTACTTATACACAGTACAATGGATTCTAAAGTGTATCCTGAAAGAAAACTAGCAAATGTAGACTTTTTTTTTGCTTCATACAAGTACTAGTCCCACACCCTCTAGGCTTTCAGTTTTAGCACTGATCTTACTTGGGTTTCCATTATTTATTTATTAATTTTGCTTACTATTGCTTTACTTATATATTCTTCATCTTGAGAAATGTGAACTAAATATAAGACTGTAACTTTTAGAAAACATAAAGGGACAAAGGACCTTTGATTTGGTAATAACATATAAATTGCCATACTAAATTAATTAAGTCTAGTTGAACAGCTGCAGTTTAATAAAAGCACATCCTGAAGAAGATAGTACATTTATTTTATAACATAAGATAGCATAATCTGAGTTGGAATGTATATGTTTCAATTCTGAAATAATGGATATATTTAGAAATAGTGCCAAACTGAATTTGTTCAGTTACTGAATACTTTATAATTTCTCTTTTTACCCTGTGCTTGCTTTGGGGATTAGATTAGGAGCATGGCACACTGCTTTGAGGTTGCCCATGCTCAAGGTACACAGCTTCAGAGTGGCCCATGGCCACCTACAAAAGTGTGGTAATAATATTGATGCTGACTCTTATTTTTTGAAGAGCAGGTATACAATCAATGTACTAGTTATCTGTTTAGTGATAGTGATTGCTATGCTGATGACATAGTCTCGCAGAATGTTACTACCTTTAATGGCTCCTTATTGAAATATTGGGACTCAAAATGCCAAGAAAAAGACTGAAAATCCCAAGAAGACTGAACCTCAAAAATCACTCTTCTCCTTAAAACTTCTTTTTGGAGGGGAGAAGCCCCCCTGCACCCTCCTTGTGGGGGGCAAGCCCCCCACCTTCTGAACTTATATATATATATATATATATATATATATATATATATATATATATATATATATACTAACTCCAGGATAACCTTATCACAGAGAAAACGGAATATTCTGAGAAATGGCATCTCAGACTTATTACGTGTAAGTCCGTTCTTTTGGTCATTCATTCTAGTGGGTTCCAACATTTCAAATGGTTACCACGTTTGAACTGCTGATTTCTGACAGTGAATCAGAAAAGGTAAGATTATGAGCCACACCAGATTCCATGTTGCATTCTGACATTTCAGCTACATCATCAGTTTTTTGCAATATTTAGAGAAAATAAATACTTTGCTACTAAAATTTCAGGTCTTTTTCCACTTTTCATACTTTTTTTGTGAGTGCACAGCTAGTTAAATCAGAACTGTGTAGCAAAATATTGATTTTGGAAATTCTAACAAAATTAAGCCATAACCATATGTTAGTTCAGAACGGTTATTGCACCACATCAATAGAAAAATATTGAAATTACCACAGATTGTTAATGTAAATTAATTAAATAAAACACAACAAAGAAAAAAAAAAAACGTGCAAAGCAAATTTCTCTTCTGCCTGGGTCTTAGCAGTGGTACCTCTTTGATAGCAAGCAAGATATAAGTGGGTTTTGAATACTAACGAGTGATCAGTGAATGTTTTAAAGAAACATGAGGTCTGGAATTTAAAATGGCTGATACAGGAGGAAGGAGAAGAACTTGAGAACTGTAGGTGTACCTGAAAATGTAGGCATAGTGCCAATCAAGTACAGCTAGTTGTATTTAAATTAGGTGATTAACTCATGACCACCTAGCCTGAGTGAAATTTTGCACCACATGACACCTGCAGATTTCCTGTCTGGATACCTTTCACTGGAGTTAAATTCATGTGAATCAGTTTTGTAACCTACCTGTAAACAAATGCATGTATGTTGAAAACTGTAAAGGATACAAAGAAAGTTAAAATACTAAAGTTCCTCAGTGCACACACTCCTCTTCACAATTGTGATAGTCAGACATCAGTAATGATGATTTTATATTGAACACGTAAATAGATACTACATACATTTTATATTTTCATTTTATTTATTTTTATTTTCTCTTTGTTGACCACTTTAGTCTGAGTAGACAAGTGTCCTCTTTTCAGGAGTGACCCTATGTGTTATTCATACTGAACAGGGGAACTTTGATCAGGGCACTGTGAACTTCCCTTCTCTTTTTTTAATAAGTGCTATGGGATTGTTTCATCAACCCAAGCTGCATAGGTAGATGAGACCTTGGTCTAATGTGTCATCCAAAGGATGGTACACTCAGGAGTGTAGCACTCCCCCCTCCCACTTACGCTGCACTGCAGTGTCTGTATTTGAAAATGAATCCCAAATACCTGGTGTGGGAATAGAACTATAGCCTTCTGACCTTCTAGTCACATGCAGACACAGGAGCACGCGCAAACACACACAGACATACACAAACAAACGTGGCCATCTATTAAGGCCACATATATGATTGCAAGTGCACATTTTAGATGTTTGCCATTAAATGAATGAATAAATGCGTAAATATCTACTTGACAGGAATATATCTTCTCAGCTCACCTCTGTCAAAAAACAGTGTGAAAGCTTTTGCAACCACTAAGGGTTTTGTATCCAGGAAGAAAGAGGTCATTGTCTCCCTCTACTCTTCCCTCATTAGGCCAGTCATAGAGTACAATACCCCATTTGGCATATACCTCACTAGACACCTGCAGCAACTGGAGAGGCCATAAAAGTACCTCACAAAGAGGATCCTTGGCCTTAAACACTTGTCCTTTATGGACAGACTCAAAAAACTCCAACTATTCTCTGTCTCATATCACCTACTTATAGGTGATCAATGCTTGACTTACAAAGCTATGTCTGACTCAGCTCTGTTAGAAATGCTACATCTAAAGAAATCCCAATCCCTCCGCACCACACACTCTAGAGACCTCAACCTCATTACCACAATCAACAGAACATACTGGAGGGACAGGTTCATAACCCAGAGACTGCCCATGCTATGGAATAGACTTTCCATACATGTCAAGCAGCGCACCTCACTGACCTCTTCAAGAGAAATCTTGATAAGTGGATAGGAAATAGAAAATTCAGCCCGGGGATAACTCCAGTGGCTCTACTCGACAGAGGCACTGGGAACAGGTTGGGTGGCACGATGCTAGGGTAATCCTATGGCTAGTCTTGTAAAGACCCCAAGGCCATTAGCCTAGTACACACCTATCAACCTATGAACAACATACTTCTCAGCCCCATAGTTCAAGAATGAAGAAGAAAGCTACAAAATAGCCAAAGGATTATAAGGAACAAACAAGGCCCCAAATCAGGGACAGATAGTGTCCTTGTATTGAGTCTGAAACTCACATATATCATTATTTTGTGACTGCAATCCTCACTGATTTGCCAGAAAAACAGAAACTTTACAAAAAAAGACCAATGTATGAGACAAAATAATCTTGGACATTCTATGAAATCAGAGACCATTGAAAACATCTAAGCACCCCGCACATACACAGGCATATATCACACATACAAAAGAAAACTAAAAAGAAAGAAAGAGAGAAAAAAAAATGACCTTCTTATAAATTGGTTAAGTGGAACTAATAGTACTAGAACAAAAAAAATTATATATATATATATATATATATATATATATATATATATATATATATATATATATGTAGGTGTAGGGCATTGGATCAAATATTCAGTATCCCAACATACAGTAGGTCGATGTCAAAATGTTGAATATAGTGAGACCAACACATTCTATGTATACTCCTGGGATTACCCTGGAGCAGACTAAATCAGTGGGAAGTGTTCCCACACCCGCTGCTAATCATATATATTAACTCTGAGATCCCACAATCTCCGGGGAAAGGAAATATTCTCCTACTTCAAGATAGTTGATCTCACACACCTATTGACCTCCTTTCTATGTTGACCAAATGGTGCCAACCTACTGTGTGTTGGGGTACTGGACATTCGATCCAGTGCCCTATATATTTATGTACAAACATACATATATACAAATTTAAACAAGAGTATAAAATAAAATACTGAAGACCTGCAATATTAGCAGTGTAACAGTCTTCTACATGGTGCCTTGAAACTTACATTGAATATTTCAGTCTGGTTCTATATGTAGTGGCACAGGTGCCTTGATATCTGATTGGCTACACTATCAATGATGTCAGTTGTCTCAAGAAGCAGCCATGGATTGACTGTGGATGTTTACATGAAAATAATGGCAATGTTTGCTTTTAATGGCTTATTCATTCCTTACAGCATTAAATATGATGGTGTATACTACTGTATGCTTCATTTGTTTATTTGGATGCTAAAGGATAAGCCAGATGGCTCCCTATTAAAATGTTGTGTGGAAAAAACCTGAAAATAAGTTTAAAAAACCCGGAGATGAGTGAATCTTGAAAATCTCTATTTTCCTTAAAACTTATTTTTGAGGGGGCGGAAGCCCTCCCTGCACCCCTCATATGGGAGGCAGGCCCCCCCACCTCACAAACTTATATATACCAACTCCAAGATCTCCATACCTCAGAGAAAAGGGAATATTCAGAGAAATGGCATCTTGTACTTAGTATATGTAAGTCTGATCTTTCGACCCTAAAGATTCTGCATTTCGGGACTTGGTCTAGTGGATCCTGACATTTCAAATGGTTATCCAAATGGCTATTTAATTCACAAGGTGATAAAAACTTGTTTTTTTGTTTTCTTCTTTTTTTCCCCCAAATAATAGCTGATATATTTTAATATACGGTAAAGCATGCACAGTTGTTGAACTTAGTGATAATGATTATGCATCAACTGCTAACGAATGTTGGACTGTGTTTCTTTTTTTCAAATGAGTGAGTGCTTGCATGAGCTGCAGATGTGATGAGAAAGTGTGTTGTTACAGGGCAGACACTACAGCTGTGAATCAGAGAAATGGAGTGAAACAGCATATCTGTCGCACTACTGCTATGCTGTAGCAGCCTTGTTTTGGCCTGGCTTCTTGTCTTTTTTTCCATCCTAGCAGGACTGACACATCTTGACATGCTTTCTGATGTTTTATCATTTTGCTATGATACTTTGTTGTTGTCTTTGGTTCTTTCTTTTGAAGTATTACTACAATTTCTAAGTACTGTTTTTCTCAGGGACAAGAATATAAGATATGACCTTATGAAATGTAGCTCTGGACGTCTATGGATTGTGCATTATTTACTATTTTTCATACAAATAAGCTGTTGCTCCTTATCTTTGTTCAGTTAAACTACAAGGACAGAGTACAGAGAATGACTGACAGCTATGTCCCATGTGTTTCATACATGGTTTGTGAGTAGCATTAAACCCTTTTATGATAACTAGTAAGCTGAGTTGTGAGTCATTTGACCTAAATTACATCTTCAGTCAAGTGATGAAGTGAAGCCATGTTCTTCTTTACAGCCAGCCTGAATTGTACTGTTAACTATGCCTTCTTTGCAAATCTGATTTGGTTTCAGAAGAAATGTTAGAGACACTGGTATGTTGCATTTATGCTTTTCTTTGCTTCTGGGTTGGCTGTAGTGTATCAGGCCACTGGAGAGGGTCTGTATTGGATGTGCTACTTGACTGGACCAGCAGTACTCCTGAGCAAGACTTGCACAAGCAAGCAAGCCATTCAATGAGCTTTTTCTGCTATTTATAATGTTTTTAATATTTCTGATAAAAATACACAGAATAGTTTATTTTAATTGTACAGACCATAATAAGTCTTGCTTTCACAAAACGTTGTTCTCATGTTCTTCTAAGCCATCATTTCTTCAACATTTTCCTCAAGATAATAACATTACAACTAATGACACTACAACAATGATGGTGAACCTATGACACAAGTGTCAAAGGTGACACATGCTACAGCGATTACCAACACCCAAGTTACCAAAGGCACTGCTTTTGCATTCATTGCTCATGTGAAGTGCACTGAATTATTTTGTGCCAGGAGCTTTTGGCACACCAAACCCAAAAGATTCACCATCGCTGCACTACAACTACCAACATCTCTGAAATTGCAAGGAAAATCTCATTAAAAACAGGAAGCCCTTGATTCAATGTTTTGAACTGTAATGTCATTGCAGTTTGCTTTGTGACCAATTCCGAAATAATTCAATATGGCATGTTTCTTTAAGTCAAAGGTGAGGAAGCCATGAAGGTATGCAACACATTTACTTTTAAAGAGAAAAAGGAGGAAGAAAAAATAGGTGTTTTAAAAGTAAACTCCTGACATACTAAGGAAGACTCTACCATATGTGAGACATTACAATTTTATTATTAATCAAGAATTTTGGTGGCTTGGCTTATTCACTTACAACTAATGCATCATCTGTGGAATCAGAAATGATAAGCTAAGAGGAAGATTATTGAGACAGTATATATCTGCAGTCTTATATTTCTGGATTCAATAATAGCACATCTGATCGTCATTCACAGATAAGGTGTTTTAGGTGCTTCAGTACCTGATAGGATGGCTTTCTTGAGAGTGGAGGCCTCCTCTCTCAATGATATGCATTTGCATATTTATCATACCTCTCAAGTGTACCTCATTTCGAGGAACATTCCTCATTTGGGGTCTTAAAAAGTTTATGTTCTTTGTAGTTCCACATTGGAAGGGTCTGTCACACATTCAGTGCTAGCAATATGTTAACTGATATCAATGACAAATAGAAACGTATCCTATTATTTCATTAAAAGACCTATTCTGTAAGTAAACATATCACATTTTAGCCATCCTATGAACTTCCTAGTTGAAGTTGTTAGTAAGCCATTAGCAAGTGTTCCGCCTTTTGCCCATTTGTTCCACATTATGAGAGCTGGTGTTCCATATTTTGGAGATGGAAGGTTGAGAGCTATGTTAATAATCATTGTATTGCTTCAAAACAGAAACACAATGGGCAGGGCACATGACCTGGACTGTGTTTCATCTAAATTCAGTCCTACAATGTTACAAGTGGAAGCTATAGTTCTGAGAAGAAATGCATTTCTTTAATGCAAGAGTAAAGTTTGTAAGTCTGCATAGAAAATGAGCTACTTTAAGTTATTTCTAGTATATATTTTGGAGCTTTGTACAATTTTTAAATGTGATTTTTCTGTTGTGGCATATCCTGCAAAACTCCTAAGGTGGTTTCTGGTTATAATTGCATTGGTAAGGACATCCTGACACATCATGTCTGCTTAGTTTTCCCTGCTTTGCCATTACATGTCTTCTTAATATCTTAATACTGGGGATTGTATTAGCAAGGAGTCTGTTATCAGGATGTTTTGGGGGAGAGGGGTACAATTTTTAAATGTGATTTTTCTGTTGTGGCATATCCTGCAAAACTCCTAAGGTAGTTTCTGGTTATAATTGCATTGGTAAGGACATCCTGACACATCATGTCTGCTTAGTTTTCCCTGCTTTGCCATTACATGTCTTCTTAATATCTTAATACTGGGGATGGTATTAGTGAGAAGTCTGTTATCAGGATGTTTTGGGGGAGAGGCGTATGTATTTAATTTTCAGTCTTGGTTGCAGTGCCTCAGTTCCTCAATACTTTCCATCATCCAATTTTCAATATGGATAGTCCTGCATATTACCTGAATTTTATTTTGGATGCAGCTACACAAGAAAGAACTGTGCCCTTTGAAAGGGGAGAAACAGCTATTGCAGTTTTAGTAAGTGAAATACAGGTATTTTGTTCTTCAACGGTTTCTGATAGTTTGTCATCTCCCCTCTCTGCAATTAATCTGTCCTCATTTATTGGGTGTTCTATACTCACCTTAGACTCCCCCAAGGTTCAACCAGATCTATGTCTGGGGCCAATGATGAGACTGAGCACAGCAGTCCAGTATCATACTTGCTGACTGGGAATCTGTTCTAACCCCCTCCCTCCCCTCAGCAATCCTCTCAGCACCATATTAAAGCTGTGTCAACAGGCACATGTATGCTTCCACCCATGCATAACCTCTGACCTAGCTGTACACCTGGTTGTGCAGCATGGAGTTTACTAGGCTTGGAATACTGCTAAACTGCAGTGATCCATGGCAGCTGTTCTCCCCCCAGGATGGGCAAACTGACACGTTTGCTGTCTCCCAATCTTCCCTCTGTGTGGCCCCTGCAGCACCTGTGCTGCTAGTTGGATACAGGTTGTCTGGGCCGTAGTAAGGGCTTTACCCTTCTGCACGATGGGGCATTTTCTTATACCTTATAAAAATTGAAAGTAGATGGCTAAGTCCATTTTCCTCTGAAATTGTAGTTGCTTTTTAAAACTTGGCACAAAAAATATGTGAGAAGGAGAAAAGGAAGGGGAAACTTAAAGACCAAGGAATTAGGAGCCTTCAGTACTATGGCTGTTCAGGGGGTGGCCATGGTGGTGCAGCAGTTAGCGTTGCTGCCTCACAGCAAGAGGTTCTCCTGTTCGCTCCTAGGCTGGGGTGCCTTCAGTGTGGAGTCTGCATGTCCTCCCTGTGGTCACGTGGGGTTTCTCCAACATCCCAAAAACATGCTGTAGGTGGATGGGATACTATAAATTTTCCCTAGGCGTGAATGCATGTGTGTGTGTGTGTGTGTGTGTGTGTGTGTGTGTGTGTGTGTGTGTGTGTGTGTGTGTGTGTGTGTGTCTGTGTGTGCCTTCTGTAGAAGATTTGGTGCTGGGCTGGCAACTCGACACCGTAAAACTCCACTGCCAATCATGAGTGGACAGGTGATCCGCTGTGGCGACCCCTAACTGGGAAAAGCCGAAAGAAGAAGAAGAAGTACTATGGATGTTCAGATTTTAAATTTTCCTGAATACCATCTACACAAAACTGTTACCATTTTTTTTTTTTAGTTCTTTTCTCATGTTCTTTCATTCTGACATACGTCTCTGTGCACCACATCCTTTAATGGGTCTACCATGACTCCAATCAATCCCTGGTCCAATGCCTGAATTTTTGTAGTCATTCGTGTGAAGGAAATGATAGTATAGGTCAGTCAGAAATGGTGAACAGCAAGCAGAAGAACACACAGAAGGATAACAGGAAGGAAGAATGAGATGGGATGGGGAAGCAAGGATATACATTTTTTTTGGAATAGATGGCTATTTTTCCCAAAGGCAAGTAGAAGGGGAAGGTAATAAGGAGAAGGTGTGGATAAGATAAAGGGTACAGTGGTGGTAGCACAGGTATACAAACAAACATAGAAGACAGACAAAGACCAATAGAAGAAGATCTGATTAAAATGGAAGGGGCACAACAGAGAGACACAGTCAGAGAGATGGACAGACAGACAAACGATGTGGCACAAGGATATTCTCCATGTGTCCAATGGAGCTGTCAAGCTATTCATCCACCACAGCCATCACCACCTTCTCCAGCTTCTGCTGGATAATCTTCCAAGACCTAACAATAGCATTACCAATGGTAGAGAAGATACCCTCCCAATTATAGACCACTGGAGGCTACCATGGAATCCTCCAGGTCCCCTCATGCCAGATGGTTTTCATCACTTTGTCTAGAGGCAGGCATGGAGACAGCTGGAGATCCAGCAGAGGATGGCAGGGCAAGATAATGGTAAGGTGACCACTGCTGTACCACAACCACAGATGTGGCTGCCACTGCGTAAAATAGCAATTTTAATTGGAGAGATACAAAACAATAAACAAATAAATATGAAAGAAGGACAGCAAGAAAGAGAGACACAACAGGAGCAGAATATTATAAAAGCTGTGTAATACTGTCAGGATAAAATACCAGGGGAGGGGGATAAAATGTTGTTAGTCTGTAAGAGTAAAGTAGAAACTAGGGTAGAATTGCAGGCAGTGTGTCATAGGTGGCAGGAGGCTCTAGGTTTTAGTCAATCCTCCTGCATATATGTCAGGAGAAAAATACATACAGTAGAGACATAAGCAGGTTATTACCATGGGTATTCCCCCATGCTGGTACCTTCCTCAACCTAAAGCCACAGTTGCAGCTACCAAAGCAGCAGCCTAAAAAGGGGCACCATGCAATTGTTGGCAGTCATGCAGTATTATATATACACCAGTTTGCAGCACACAACAATGTGTGCCAATAGGAGGCATGTCCAAGGTAGAGCAGGTAGAACGTGCACTGCCATGGGGCTTTGAAATCGTAATGAATATAGCAAACTGGACAAATCAGCCAGTTGTGACTTCTATAGATGCCAATGCTTTGGCAATATACATAACACAGTAGCTGCCTAAAGTCACAGGTGTGAAATACATTATGGTACAGGGCATGCTAGTGGGCCAAGCAGAGGCAAGCACGTGGTGCTTATCCTGGCAGTGTGGTGATCTTACACAGATTGTGTAGGGTGAGATAGCAAGGTAGCTTGTTTGTACAATGCATTTCTGTCAGGTGGTGTGTATTCAAGATAAGACTGGTTTCCACTACTGGCAACAACAACAACATTGTAATACACAATTCTGATGGTATGCAAACTATATGCAGCTCTGCTCTCTGTGGTATGTACTTGCTGCTTCTGAAGAGATGCTTCATACAGCACTGAAGGATTAGTGTGTTTTTCTCCTCTTCCTCAGGAGCTGAAAAACATAAAGCATAAATGAAAAGGGAAATGTACATGAATCACAAGTCATGCAGTTGGATGGGTGGTTAATAGTACAATGGTAAAATGCACCTATGATGCCTACTTATTGTAGAGCTTGGGGCCACTTTCCCTAACCTCTTCTTCCTATTGGTGAACATAGTTAAGCTGGCACCTCTTTAAGTCACTGTAGTGGCCCCTGCACTGCTCACCTGTGTGTGTTGTATTTCATGTTGGAGCAGTTAGTCTTCTGACAAGGCAATGACAGGAATCTATCTTATACTGGCGAGGCTCATAATAGGTCCCAGGCAGGCACTTCTAGTGGCCTCTGTAAATAATGTACAGAAATAGTCTGGATTCTTTCATGCACCACCTTGGATGCCTGTCATACTTAGTGCCCTGGAGGTACTGGTAGCACATTCACATTGACTCGTGTTGCAGGTTTCATGAGACTTGCACCATCACGCACCAAGCCAGTGAGAGTCTGCATGATGCTACCATACAGGGTTGCATAAATATATAACATGCCTGGGTGGTGTTCCTCATGTAAACGACATAATCATCTGCTTGTATGAAGTGCGTGTAAGCCACATCTGACTATTATTTCTCTACAGCACCTCTAAGGGCCACAACACATGCTTACTACACCCACATGCCATGAGTGGTCACTGACCCTCACACACATGTGTAATGCTCTTTGTAGCTACTCCAGTGTATGCATGGCCAGAGACAATCTTCATAATGCAGTATTGGTCCAGTGTGTATTGCATAAAATGTGTGATTCAGACAGACAATTACCATTGACTGGCTCATTAACATAATTGCCACTCTAACAGTATCAAAAATGTGTGATAAGTACAGCCACGACTATTGCAGTGCCCATTCTGTACAGGAAATGCGGTATTGTGGAAACAAAGAACTGCAGAGTGGAATGGAGACAGAGGGAGGACAAGCAGATTTGCAATTGCTAAGGCAAGTATCAAGGTGACAGTAAATGTACATGTAGTGGGAATGTATAAGTAAACTCACTGCTTTTTTTCTTTGCTGTCCTTGTGGTGGAGGTGGTGTGGTGAGTCAACATCTGACTTCAAAGTGAGGGAAAGGGCCACAGGAGGTTGTTACTCTGCTTTGAACTGTCCCATCAGAGTGCTTTAGTGATGGTGACATGAAGCATATTTGATGGTTGTAGGGGATACAGTCCTTATAAGGAGCAGTGCTTCCTAAAATGTATTTGTGTTTATGTTACTGAGGTCGGAAATTGCTTTCCAAATGTGCCTTTGTTGTTGGTTAGGGTGGGGAGTACCATTTCAAAATGTGCTTCTATGAGGTTGATTGTGGCTATAATTTCTTTACAATATGTGTCTTCCTGTTGTGGGGTGTGTGGGAGGGGTGGGAGAATTAGTTATTGCCAAACTGTATCTCTTTGTTGTGGGGTGGGTGTGGAACTCCAAAGGCAATTGCATGGACTGAGGAGTAATAAATGTGACACATACTGTTTTTAGATGTGGGTGGCTTGACCTACGTGTATATGTACCTCTCTACCTGGAGGTCATCACACAGGTGACATAGTCAGAGATGGCTTGCAGTAGCCACAAATCCTCTTCTCTGTTAAACACTACAAAGACCAAGGAGCACATACCATAACTGTTTGTTTGAAATTGTTACACTTAAGGAGGATAGAGGCAGATAGGCAGTCTTGTAGCACATATTGCAGACCACAGCCAACTGGAACAGACAGAGTACAGAAGATTACTGGGAATGCATCTATAGCAATCCACATGTGCAGGAGACCGTACATGTGATTCAAAGGGGCCATGATACACAGCCCACATGCACAGATGCAGTGGCATCAAGTCACACTGCCTTGCCAGGTTTCACAGGTACATGGAACACTGTGTGGTGTGGTTGAGGCACACCTGTGACTTGATAAAGACAGCTGCCCTGTGACCCTTTAAGATGGCCTGCTCCTCAGGGTGAGTGAGGTGTTACATGGTCTATACTGCACATGGACTGTGGGTTGGGGTACTATAATGTGAGTACCACAGATATCACAGGCCAACAGCTTAACATACACCTATCTTCACATTTACAGAGCAAAATGGCTCTGAAAGAAAGAACATGGATGGCACATGAGGGGATGGCCACATTTGATGGTCTGCTGCCACATTAACTTCTTACAGATATAGAGAAGTTTCTGGCATGTCTCACTGGGGCTGACAGGCTGCCTCCTCATACCTGGTGGAGGACTGGACATTGATACAGAACTTCACCCTCCATGATGGGTGTCAGTCAGTAATGCCCAGCTGGGTATACCCTTACATAAACGTCTTGTACTACAGCATGCCAGAACCAAACCCAATCCCATAAATAATATGGCCACACAATCCATGCAGACACTTGAGGTCTTCAGCCATTATGTGAATCTGAACAAGGTACATTGTCTTATATCGTCTGCATGCCATACTGTTTTCCACCTAAAGAAACACTGGAATTTGGGATTGTCACAAACCAATATTAATACACTAGGGTGTTTTTGTGTGCTTTGTGTGCTTTCCTATATGCTTTGTTGCAGTGGTCCTCCAGCACTGATGATAGCATGCCTGATATCAGGGTCATATTTAAGCTTGATGATGAGGGCAGCCACAGCATGGTGCAGTCTATGACTACACTGCCACTGTTAAGAATGGGTACCATTGCAGGCATATTACCCCCCCTTTTCTAGTGGCACAGTTGTATTGCCTGTACAACCCACCTGTCAGTCAGAGGATAGCATTGTATGACAGGAGTTAACTAACACAGAAGCCCAGGGTGCACCCTCATACCTGCACTGCCCTCAACTGTGGGTGTTGGCACCTGCTATGAACATGAGCATAGTGGTATGGACCAGTGTACTGATGGCTAGCAATACTTTGGTTTCCATCCCACACTGGAGATGAGTGTCTCTGTAGTGAAAAATGAATTGAGTTAAAGCTGGTAAAGTATATGTATATAATAAAATTGCAGTTTTAATACAATTATATGTTGTTTCAATTTTAAGAATAAATATGGATGGATGGCACAGTGGTGCAGTGATGGCATTGTTGCCTCACAGAAAGAAGTTCTCCAGTTTGATTCTCAGCTGGAGTGCCTTCTGTGTGGAGTCTGCATGTCCTCCCTGTGTTCATGTGGGTTTTCTCCGGGTACTCCAGTTTCTTCCCACATTACAAAGACATGCATTTGGAGCATTTCTCCTTGGGTTTCTGCTGAAAATTGGCTTTGTTCTGAGTCGGACTTTCCTGGAAAACAAATGTTAAATAAATAACATAGTGTACCATAATGCACTGAACATATTGCACTGTTAGGGGAACTGGGTGTGATAAGCTGAAATGGTAACATTGTTTTTGCTGCGTTTGCTTTGCTGCAGTACTGTCTGTAATAAAGTTACCTGTTTATAGAAAGTTATGCTGAGTCTTGACATTTCTGAAATGATCCTCACTAGAGGCAATCTGCATTTCATAATACTGCCACCAGAGGTTCAGAGGTTGTAATTCGGCTAATGACCACTACTGCCCTTACAAGTCTATCCATGCACCCCAAACCATTTGGATCCCAAGTATCATAAAGGTGGGGCATGTTCGTAAGCAGGTAGCTAAGGATTTGTAGGGGGGGGGGTGTTAGTTAGGGTAAACCTTTTCATGTGAAATTGTTCAATCTCGCCGTTTGTTCTTACACACGGGTTCGGAGCCAATCCTCGGCTCCGAGTCGGCCACACCACTAGCTCCGCATCTTCGAGAAAGCTCAAGGCACAGTAATATCCCATGATCCTCAGGTGCTAACCCTCAGATCTAGTTTGCCACTAGCAGCAGATCGCATTGAGAGGCTCGGGCCTGTATAATTTTTTCTATTTTTCTTAATATATAGATCTCTTTCTACAGATTTATACTCATTTTTTTAGTGTTTAATAAGTATTATAATATAGATGTTATGTAGACTAGTTTAGTTAGTTTAGTTAGTTTAAAAATTCTTTAGTTAAGGCCTTCGGGCTTTTTCTGTCAGGACTGACAGTATTTAAAAAAAAAAAAAAAAAAAAAAAAGTTTTTTGCCTTTAACTTCTTCTTTTTCTATTCTATATATATATATATATATATATATATATATATATATATATATATGGGTCTATATGACTTGGTCGACAGTTCATATGATCGACTGTTTATTTGGTCGACAGTTCATTTGATCGACAAGCATTTTAGGTGGGGGGCTTTGCCCCCCACACCCCCCAATGTGGGGGGCTGTGCCCCCCACACCCCCCTAACTATATATATCAACTCCAGGGTCACACAACATTGGGGAAGGGGGCAAATGCTTGTCGATCAAATGAACTGTCGACCAAATAAACAGTCGATCATATAAACTGTCGACCAAGTCAAATCTTATCTTACAAAAGGGGTTCCCGTAGATACTATGGTGGTGGCGGCGGCCACTAAGAAAGAGATGTCTGAATCATCTTCCTCTGTCCATCATCCTAATAAGGATTCTAGGACAATGGACAGATATGGGAAGTGCATATTTAGTTCGGCGACTTTTTCCATCCGATCGCTCAACTACCTTACGCATTTCACGCGTTTACAGAGAGATCTCATCAAGGAACTGGGAGATACTCTCCAGGGACATACAGATGCTGCTGTCGCCAAGAAAGTGACAGCGCAACTTAACACCCTAAATTCCATAGTCAACTCGTCCATGAGGCTGATTTCATATGCAGCCGAAGGGTCGAGTAGAGCAGCAGCTTCAGCGATCGCCCTGAGAAGGCAATCCTGGTTGTGCTTATGCTCCTTTGTGGAAGCCTTTAAGTCTTCCTTTGCCAACGCCCCCTTTGATGGTGCCTCCTTGTTTGGGCACAAAGTAAAGGAGACTCTCCCGAGGTGTGAACAAGAAGGGAAGACCCTGTCTGTCGTAGGGGTCCGTTTTTCCGTCCCATCTAGACCCTACCCTAAAGGGCAACGAGGAGGAAAAATGCGGTTCCGAAAGACTCAGGGATCTTTTCAGCACACCCAAAGTGACGCCCCCTCCAGATGCAGAGGAGGGGGAAGAAATGGAAGACGCCGCCCAGCCGGCAGAGGGGGTCCGCAAAATCAGGGCGACAGAGAGACTTTCTCTGGAAAGCCCTTCCAGCACTCCTGAGTGCAGGCCCGGCTGTCCTACTCTGGAGGCAGTCGGGGGTCACTTGGCTTTATACCCAGAGGCCTGGCTAAATCTTACATCAGATTGCTGGGTAAAAAGCATAGTTACCAGAGGCTACAACATTCCCTTCATCAAAATGCCACCCAACTCCAAAAAACTCCCAGACGTTCCACCCAGTCTGCGAGTCCAGGCAACCATAGAGATAGGAAGGTTGCTCGAAAACAGAGTCATCCAACCAGTCCTGGCAGACCAAATAGGATCCGGAACTTACTCAAGGTTCTTTTTAGCTCCAAAGAAAACAGGGGACTGGAGGCCAATTTTAGACCTCAGCAAGTTAAATGCCTTTGTGAGAAAGGAAAAGTTCTGGATGGTCACGCTACAGTCAATCCTCCCTTTTCTGCAGAAGGGCGACTGGATGTGCTCTATAGATCTCAAAGACGCATACTACCATATCAAGATGGCCAGGTCATCCAGAGATCACCTACGCTTCCGGCTGGGAGCCAGTCATTTCCAGTTTCGCACTCTGCCCTTTGGTCTCACCTCAGCCCCCAGGGTGTTCACCAAATGCATGGCAGTAGTAGCGTCTCACTTGAGATGAAGGGGATTCCGGGTGTTTCCTTATCTAGACGACTGGCTCCTATCCGCCACCACCGAGTATCGTCTTCTACAAGCCAGGGATTACACCATCAGTCTTTGCTCTTCACTAGGCATAACGGTGAATTTTGGAAAATCTGTCTTATCGCCATCACAGCGTATCTTATTTATAGGAGCACAGCTAGACACCTCCCTGGCTCAAGTTACTCTCCCCCCACCAAGAGTATCAGACCTCAGGCAGCAAATTTCGCTCCTTCTACACAGCAAGAGAGTCCCTGCATGACAAATATTAAGAGTGCTAGGCTTGATGGCAACCTCCCTTATTGTAGTTCCTTTAGGCAGGATGCACATGAGGATTCTTCAATGGATGCTATTCGCCCAGTGGCCATATTCCACTGTCTCACGAAATCTTGATCACAAATTCTTGCAAGAAGGATCTCTTGTGGTGGATACACAGTCAAGAGCTAACACTAGAATGACCGTTTGTATTACCCAGTCCGGTAGCAACTCTAACCACGGACGCTTCCCTGATAGGGTGGGGGGGATTCTTTCAGGGACAAACAGTCCAAGGTCAATGGTCCAACTTGGAGTACAATCTGCACATCAATGTTCTAGAGCTGAGGACAGTGTTTCTAGCATTGCAACACTTTCACAAGTCCTTACCTCAGGGAACAGTGACAGTTCAGACAGACAACATGTCAGTGGTCTGGTACATAAACAAGCAAGGGGGAACCAGATCTTACCCGTTATGCAGAGAGGCCCTCAGAATTTGGCAATGGGCAAAGTCCACTGGATGCTTTCTGATAGCAACGCACATCCCGGGGACTTCCAACGTAATCGTGGACAGGTTGAGCAGAGCCATCCTGTTCCCTCACGAGTGGTCCCTCAAACCTCAAGTGGCGGAAGAGATCTTCCGCAGATGGGGCCAGCCTTGCTGCGACCTGTTTGCATCCCCATTGAATGCCAAATGCAGAAGCTACTTTGCCCTGTTACCCCATCCAGGGGGTGTCCCCAGGGATACACTGGTATACAATTGGCCCCAGGGTCTCCTTTATGCCTTTCCTCCTGTTCCACTAATTCCCAGGTTTTTGCAGAAAGCCAAATGTCTAGACAGGACCATAATACTAATAGCCCCATTCTGGCCTCGACAAATCTGGTTTCCCTTCCTTCAATCTCATCAAGTGGAGGAACCATGGATGCTGGACCCGGAGCCAGACCTGTTGACGCATTCATCGGGAATTCCTCACACCTTTCTCAAGTCCCTCAAACTGACAGCTTGGCTGCTCTGCTTCCCATCTTAGCCAGGTCGGAGTTACTATCCCCTGCAGTACAACAAATTATTGTATCTTCTCACAAACCATCTACAAGGAAATTGTACAACAGCAAATGGAACCATTTTGCACACTGGGCCTCCAAACAAGGTATAGATCCATTCGGGGCTCCAGTACACAAGATACTAGATTTTCTTACCACACTTTTTCAAGGAGGAGCATCAACATCCACTATAAGGGTTCAACTGGCGGATATATCCAATTTTCATATTGGCCATGAAGATGGTTCTCTTATGTCCCACAGACTTTGTAAAGCCTTCATGAAATGTACCTTTCACCTCCGTCCCCCCTTTCGTAATCCAATAGCACCTTGGAATCTTAATCTCATGCTGTCACAACTCATGTTGCCCCCTTTTGAACCAGCAGCCACAACTCTGTTAAAATTCCTTTCGTGGAAAACACTTTTTCTGGTTGCCATCACTTCCGCCAGGAGAGTTTCAGAGCTACAGGCTCCATCTATCCGACCCCCGTACATGATTTTTCATCCAGATAGAGTAACCTTGTGCACCAATCCGTCCTTCCTTCCGAAGGTTTGTTCGATTCAGAACATCAATCAATCTATCGAACTACCTACCTTCTTTAAAAACCATTCCAATAAGTTAGAATACACATTGCACAAATTGGACGTTCACAGGCAACTAAGATTTTACTTACATAGGACAAAAGAGTACAGAAAGTTAGATCAACTATTTGTCTCATATGCTGACCAAAGGAAAGGACTGGCAGTAACGAAGGTTACCTTATCCAAATGGCTCTCAGATTGCATAAATTTTGTATATGGTGAATCGAAACAGCAACTCCCTTTCAAACCCAGAGCTCATTCTACAAGGGCGATTGCTGCTTCTTCAGCCCATACCGCTCGTTTGCCTTTAGATACCATTTGTGCAGCGGCAACTTGGGCAAAACCACATACTTTTATCGCCCACTATAAACTAGACAAAAGCTCCAGGGACAGGGCGACGTTTGGTTCCACTGTACTCAGGAATGTTCTCCCTTGAACCACCCAGGAAAAAGGAGCTAGGGACGCTACCCGTGTGTAAGAACAAACGGCGAGATTGAAAAATTTCACATTAAGAAGTTATGTCTTACCATAACGTTCCA
This sequence comes from Protopterus annectens, assembly GCF_019279795.1. Taxonomy (NCBI): domain Eukaryota; kingdom Metazoa; phylum Chordata; order Ceratodontiformes; family Protopteridae; genus Protopterus; species Protopterus annectens. Next base: position 1,164,364,487 of record NC_056728.1, on the reverse strand, counting down.
TGTGAATTGTTCATCTCGCCTTTGTTCTTACATTCCCCCCCTCCATCCCACATCCTGCGGTCTGGGAGAACGGTTTCAACTGAATTCCTTTTCTAGATATGGTTGGCATATTATTGTACATTAGTAATGGCATCTTTTCTCCTCTGTTTGACAGTAGGGTTCCAGACACTGTGTAGTATCTGTTTATAAGTGTTCTAGACACAGTTCTAAAAGGGATTCTTCTGGTATAGCAAACTAGATCTGAGGGTTAGCACCTGAGGATCATCGGATATTTCTGTGCCTCAAGCTTTCTTGAAGATGCGGAGCTAGTGATGCGGCCGACTCGGAGCCGAGGATCGGCTCCGAACCCGTGTGTAAGAACAAAAGCGAGATGAACAATTCACATGGAACGTTATGGTAAGAACATAACTTCTTATTATTGAAGGCCTCTGTCCATATGGGGATCAGACCAGGAGTAAAGTTATGATTTCCCATCCAACTGTCAAGGTTTTCTTTGAATAGGGTCAGGGATCAACTCTGTTTCATATGGACGAGGAGACTATTTCATAGTGCAGGGATCCTTTGGGACTCATATCTGTCTCTCCAGCACATTTTGTTTATATTACAAATGAAGCTCACATCCCTAGATCGAGGTTTTTGCTGCTGTTTGTTTTGTGCATGCACAACAGATACATCTGGGTCTGAGGAAGTCCTGTAAACCAGGGAAGGATCCCATGTCAGCAGCCTGTAGGGGACTACCACATCAATAGCAACACCTTAAGTACACACTCAGTGGTGAGAGACCAGGGCACACAGGTTGACAGCAACCTTACCTTTAACCACCATGTCTCCACAGTGGTGAGAAGGGCATTATATATGGCTCATTTATATGTAAGGGCATTGCATCCAGAAAAAAAGAAGTTATAACTTCCCTGTACTCTTCCCTCATCAGGCCAATAATTGAGTACAACTCCTCTTTTGGTATTTACCTTTTTAAGCACCTGCAGCAATTGGAGAGACCACAAAGGTTCCTCACAAGGAAAATTCAAGGTGTTCAGCATCTGTCCTATGTGGACATTTGAAATCACTGTCACTTTATTCTGTTTCATACAGACTACTCAGAGGCGATCTCTGCCTTGTATACAAGGCAATCTCTTACCCTGCTTTGTTGGAAATGCTGTATCTCCGTAAGTCAAATGATACACGGGTTACTCGCTCTGAAGACCTTAACCTTGTATGCGACATTAATAGAAACTGCTAGAGATACAGATTTGTCTCACAGAGGTTACCACACCTTTGGAACAGACTCCCGCTTCATGTCAACAGAGCACCTCATTGGCCCTCTTCAAGTGCAATCAGGATGATTGGATGGGTAACCATAAATTCACCTCGGGGGTTCCACCTGTGTCACTTTTGGATGGGGCAAAAGGTGCTGATCATATAAATAAGGGTAGAACTTGGCTAGGCTTGTAAGGGCTCTAAGACCATTAGCCTAGTAACTTCCTATGATCCTATGAGAGAGAGAGAGAGAGAGAGAGAGAGAGAGAGAGAGAGAGAGAGAGAGAGAGAGAGAGAGAGAGAGAGAGTGTCATTAGGCAATTAGTGTAGGACATGCCCTGAATTCTCCTGGTGAGAAACCTTTGTGTGTGTTCCAACTGTTGCAAGCATCTGGTTAGATAAATGCCAAAGGAGGCATTATATTCAATGATAGGTCTGATAAGGGCCAAGTATAGCACTACTCTAACTTCCTTGGAGCTGTGCTCCAAACTCTTACCTAGGGCAAGGCCAGACTGCTGTCTACATAGGTTCCCAGATCCCTTACTACTGGGTCGACTGTTAGCAGCATTTTATCAACAGAGTAATTAACTTGTTTTGGCAGTTTCCCAAAGGGCATTATAATGCATTGTTTGCCATTGAGTTTGAGGCCATGGCTTTCTCACCAGTCATTTGTCTGTGTTAAACCCAGTTGCAAGATGTCTGTATTTTGGGTAGAATCTATAATAACTCCCAATTTACAGTCATCTGTGAACTTGGTGATCCAGAGGCCTTTAACATTAGCACTGATATCTGAGCAGTAGATGCTATACAGGAGTGGCCCAGCATAGAGTCCTGTGGTACTCCATTTGTGACCAGTCTCTTGGTGGTGGTCTCACCGATCCTGAATTCTTGGGTCCTGTCTGTGAGTGTGAGTCATTTGGCAATCCAGTGAATTATGTACGGATTTATGCCTAGCTCAAAAAGTTTGTCAACAATGCCTGACTGGAGAATTGTATCTAATTTCATAGCCAGGTCAAGATATACAGTATGCACTCTTTCACCCTTGTCCATTGCCTAGGTGACCTTCTCAAAGAAATAAATCTACCAGGTTAAATAGGCATGACCTTCTCTTAACAAAGCTAAATGGAATTACTTGATGAATGAAAACATATTCACAAGTTTCAAAACCACACCACACCATGAAGATTGACCCAAAAATACTTAACTGCCATTACTGAAAATCATTATATTACCTTACAAAGTTCTTTTATGGAATTTTAACTGAATTGTTTATTATTATAATACCAAATTTCTTCTTCTGTGATGAAATTTAAACCAGCAGAGCTGCTTGACTTCTGAAAACCATTTTTCTGGCCTGCCTGGAAACAAAGATTAGCCCAATTTCATACAGCAATGAAACTGGATAAGAAATCAGAAGAAATCCAGGTAAACATGCTTTGAGCTGAAAGGTTAAGGCCATACAGTTCCTTTGCTTTTACAGAGGGGCAGACTGCTTCATATGAGTCAGTCATTAGCAAACCCAAAGAACCTTTTTCTGTTTAAAATATTCTCCCACTAGGTCCCTACGGAGCTCTGACCTTAACCTACTACAAATATACAAACCTAAGACTAAAATTGGCTGCAACCTCTACAGCTACAATCCTACCATATCATGGAACAAATTACCACTAGAAATCAGGTACCTCAAACATCCCAATCGATTCAAAACTGCCACTAGAGAGCATCTCCGAACTCACTGGTCCTGCCTCTGCCCTCATCCTCCCTGATCTAGCACATTAATTCATATGTAATCACTAAAACCTCAAACCTTTTTAGCTCAGAAACCTCTTCAAAGTATCAGTCTTGTCCATCTTGTATCTCCATTTCTAATGTCACAGATCTCATGAAATAACTACATACACTATGAACTCCTTTCACTGTTTATTGGAAATGTTTTATCAAATAATTTCTCTGATGTATGCTTATTATGCTTTTTTCTCCATTATTATTTTTCTGATAAAATGTATTTCATTGTAACCCGCTGACACTGTTAACACTAAAATTGTAAAACTATAGAGCTTTTCTACCCAGGCATCCTCTGAAAAAGGGCTACTTAGCTCAGTCGGACTAACCCGGTCAACAAATGTGAAATAAAATAATAAATAATAAATAAAAACTTTTTTTGCCTTATCAACCACAACTTTGCCATATCCAGTAAAGTTAATCCACCTCATGTCTGAACAATAAACAAGAATAAATATAACAGTTCATTTTGTTATATTTCAATAGCTTGGCACAGACACAACATTTATAATATATCCTTATCTGTAACATTCATGTATTTTAGTATGGCTTTATAATCATAGGATTCTCATGTATTCTCAATTAATAAAATTTCTTCTTGATAAGAAGATTAACAAATACAGGGTATATATCATATTCATTATTCAGAAACCCCTTGTCCATAATGAACTTGGTAGTAGGTTTCATGCTGGGATTTGACTGCATGTATAAATTCCTTCCTTTAATATTCATTTTTTTCATAAATCCAAATGTCTCCTCAGTTCTCTGCCTTTAAGACCCCTTTTTGAGTTTTTTTGGTGTTCTTTGACCATGCCTTTTATATCTTGAATATCTGAGTTGTCCTAGTTTTCCATTTTCTAGTGACTGCTTTTTTGTTACTAGAATTATAATGAACAGAAGCGTAAACTTTTCCAGAGCGTCAAATCCATCTCTGGTAATAATCCTAAAAGGAATAGCTCTTTTGTCAAACTAATTTCCCTTGAGATAACTTTCTTTATAAGTTCTTGAACTTGCAGTCTAATTTATTCTAACCTTTCTCATCCTTTCAAAAATGCCTCCCAATGTTCCTCTCGTCTGTTCTTTACATCTCCAATAATTATCTGATGAACCTAGAACATGTGTTGTATTTTCACCAGAGTGCAAAAAATATTTATGGAGACATTACTGTGGAAAAATTCTAAAGCATCTAGATTTTGTCTCAGATCTTGCCAAGGTACGTATCCTCACCCAAAAATCATGCAAAATTCCCCTTTATATTTCTTTCTCCTAGCTCATTTTCCAGGTATACATCATTCCTTTGTTTATATATATGAAGTTTCTATATTTCTTGCTAAGTATTTTTTTATCTTTTACCTATCTCTGGGAATCATTAATGCCACATTAAGTGTATACTTTTCTGAGTAAACAGACAGCACAAGTGCAACTCACACATTCTTCCTCCTAATTTTAGTTTTCCTACTCATCAGCCTTAAATATTGAGGGGGATTCATAAAGGTTACCCCAAAGTGTAGACTACCTGTACACTTTGTAATTTTTCTGAGTGACTATAAAGCACAAAAAAATTGGGAGGGATGTTCTTGAATACAGATTGTGTACACTTAGTGTAGGTATTAATGAATTTGGCCCTATGTCTTGTCTAATACTTGAGTATAGACCTATTAGTCCTCCTTTTACAACTTCTGTGATTGGGTAAACATTTTGCTTCTTGGCCGTGATTATTAATCCCTCATACTCTAGTCTTAATGGCCCCCTCAAGTTAAATGTCCTTTTTGTAGTTTTCTAGCTCATCCAATCTTTGTTGTCCCTAATTTGATCCCAGAAGCAGATTGGGGTTACCCTAACTCTCCACTTCCTACCTGTACCACTATCTACAGTATGTACTAGCACCACCCCAGTAGGCAGAATATAGTCTTACCAGGACTTCATTAGTTCCTGCTTCATTGTAACTCTTACCCTCTGGTATATGTCTTTATAAATAATTTCTTTGGATCCAGGTTGTCTGAAATTGTTCTGTAGCCCTACTTCTCTGTTACGCCCCTCCACATGAAGCATAGCCAGTGCAGCAGATTTACATATAGCTTCATAATTTTATTGCAGCAAAAGGAAAAAATCCTAATTTGTGCTGCCTCAAATATCTATGAAGACTTGGTACCTGGGACCTCCCCTGTCTTTAGCTATAGTCAATCAATCCCAATATATTCTTGCTTGTCATCATAAGTTTTTATTACAACAGTTCTGCCCTTCATAGAGAACTTGGAAGGCATAAAGCCGTAACGGTAGCATGAACATATTGATTGTGTGGATTTTTTTAATATAGTTCTAAGTTTAATGTCTTCCATTGACCCAATTCTGATTTCATTTTTTTCTATGTACATATTATAGGTGGAGAGGTTCCTGTCATCTAGTTTGGGCATTATCCATATTTTGAAATATTTGAATTTATCATCCATCCATATCCATAAACCTGGGTATTTTATTATTATTTCAAAGCTGGGTAAATAATTTATCATTATTGCTTTATTTTTTTTTTCTATATTAACTTTATATCCAGAGAGGTTATTCCTTAAGAATCACAAACAGGACATCCAAGTCTCTGTGTGGCTGGCTGGCTGGCCCAAAAATAATAATGTCATTTGCTTAAGCTGTAATTTTATGTTCCCTCGTACCAATTCTGTACTCCCTAATAGTTGAGCTTCCTATTATTTCTGCTAATGGTTTGACAGAAGAATATGTGGACTGCCAGAAAACTGTGATTTTAATAGCTGTAGATATGAACAAATATGAGACAGGATTGTGTCTGGGCAAGCTGATGTAGGAGTGTCTCAAAAGTTACAGATTTAAGTTAATTTAAATTTACTGAACACAATACAGATAGCCAGAGAGGATGAGTTGATAAGTCAGAATACTAACTTAAATATGGGAAAGAATGTGTGTGTGTGTGTGCGTGTGTGTGTGTGTGTGTGTGTGTGTGTGTGTGTGTGTGTGTGAAATGAAATGTCATTTTATAAATGCATAATATGACTCAGACTAAGCAAATGTTTGAGAAACAGAGAGTGTAAGCCAAACAGATACATGAGGTGTAATTGTTACCATCCTGAGTCAAAGTCAAAACAGGTGGAAGAGATGGAAGAGACTGAGCCATTTGGCTGTTATTTGTAAAACAAATCAAGTTAAAGAGGTTGCTATTGAAAATGTTGAGGAAACTAAAAATAATTTACAGCAAGCCTTCTTCTTGGGTTCAGTTACTACAATGGCAGATGTAGCGGCTGACTCTCATGTAAAAATTCTGATTCTTGGAACAGTTGTTACGTTTTTTATTGAACAGTCTTAAGTTTTAAGATCGACAGAGGGTTCACTGTTATTGTGATATCATGTGCTATATATAAAAGTTTCCTGAAGTGTTCACAGTTGCATGAGGCAGATTTTGAAATTTATAGCCATACTGGCAACTTCGAGTAAATTGGTAAACCTTAACCAAGTCTGAGTGAAACCATCACAAGTTTAAGTCTGGGTTTATGTGCTGGATAGTCCATACTTAAGAAATCTGATTGGTGGAGTGGTGGCATGCAAAATGGGCGTAATAACAAGAATAACTGAAGTCAGTGTAGATGTGTTTGGTGAAGCTGGCCTGCCTGACTGTGAACCAATAAAAATCAAACTAAAACCAGATGCTGTTCCATATGCCTTAACTACACTGTGCCATTTTCTTTACTGTTCAGAGTAGAGGCAGAACCAAGAAAAATGCAGAAACGTATTATTTAAAGTGATAAGGACCCTACTGAGTGCTGTTCTTCCATGGAATATCGAAACTGTTACTGATCCTACTGAGTGGTGTGTTTCCATGGCATATTGAAAGCGATATTGATAATACTGAGTGACATGCTCCTGTGGAATATTGAAATTGCTAGGTGTGATTCCATGGTCCCAGTAATTATAAAAATAATGTTTTGTTGAAAATCTGTGTTGATTTGCAAAGGCTCAAAGATGTTATGGTGTGTGAAAGGCTTATACTACCTACATTAGAAGACATCGTACCTACATAAGTAAATGTAAGTGTTCACTACACTAGATGTTTCCACTGTATCTGGCAAATGCCATCAGACAAAGCAAGCCAAAATGACAACTTGCATCACCCCCATGGTAATAGTCTGTTTCAAAGGGCTGCCATTTGTTATAATCTCAGCACCTGAGATTTTCCAATGTAAAGACTGATTTACTCAAGGGCTTGGATGGTGTTATTGATATCCTAGTGTTTGCGTCAGATAAACAAATGGATGATTTCAGGTTAGAGGCAGTGCACAGACAATCAAGAATTCAGGTCTTAGACTTAATCTCGTGAAATGCTGTTTTAGTAAGTCATGGCTTCCGGATTTTGAGCACCATGTATGCTCTAGTGGTACCACGCCAGATGCAACTCAAACATGAACAACAACTGAATTGCAAGATCCACCCTGTAGGGCTGAACTTAAATACTGAGGAGGATTCATAAAGCTTACCCCAAAGTGTAGATAAGGCCTACACAAGATACTCTACTTGGGCAAATTTGTAACAGACCTTTCCACAAGCATCTGCCCTTTAATGGATTTGTTAAAAAAGAGTGTACTATGGTCTTGGGGACATGCCCAATGTGCATTTAATCCTTCAACCCTCAGCAGATGCAATGAGCAGTGCAGCACATTTGTAAGATATTCTTCTTCCTTCTCTCACAGAGGTGTAGGGACTTGTAGATTCAGGGACGTCTATTCAGATGTTGCACCACTTGTTATGCAATTAGTGGACACAGAGCTGTGGCTAGTTATTTGCTGATAAGTGTATTGAAGTAGTGTGTGTCCACGCTATTTGCTTCCAACAGATGTGTTCTTCTTTATCTCAGTCTGGACTACTCTGAGCACTATGCAAAAAGGGAAACAGTATATGTCTAGTTAATTTCTATCCCACTGGCAGAGCCACTTCCAATTTAGCCAGCCTTATGATATCCCCAGTTATCTGGGATTTGTGACTGGATCCAGCATTGAGTGACTGATTAAGGGTACATTCACAAGATTAGTAACTTCTGATTTTATTAAGGGAAATTAATGCTGTCTTTTTCAAGACTACCAGATGTTTAGCTATGAAAAGGATGGACCTTGCCACTGCTTAGGTATAGTCCCATTTCCCCTCAGATTTAATACTTATTATAAGTTCCAAAACTTGTTTGTGAAGTTTTTATGGGACAGTAAAACACTACTTATCAGGAAGAAATGATACACCTGTTACTTGTCTGAATATCACAGATTTTATAGACTAGATAGAAGAGTACGATCAACAGGTTGGTGGTTTTAAGATGCTCCCAATTGTTATTTTTTGGATGCTGCCCCCTTGGCAACCATGGTAAGAAAGGAAAGCACTGGCCATTCAGTGCATCTTTTGTAAATGCAAAGATTTGCATGATTGGTTTGTACCTCAAGTGGAGAGTGAAAGATTTATGGACTGTTGTGCTTAGTTATAGATAGGAATATTTAAAATGGTCTTTGAAATTGAATTTGGCAAGTTTTACCAACAGACTGACAAGTAATAAGAAGTTTGCCTGGGAACAGTGGTAGATGTTGGCAGAGGAAATACAAGAGAAGCAAGAATTAGGGACAATATGTTAGCCAAAAGGAAGGTACAGAAGCAAAGACTTTAAGATGTCTATGCCGACAACTATGAAAGCAGATGTGTCAGGGAAAGCTATGTGGTGACTGGCATTAAGATTAAGCCAGGAAAGGCTGCAGCATCTGGTGATGCAAATTAGGGCTCCAGAGGAAGTTAAGTTGCAGCATGCCTAGGATACTATATTAGTCTTTTATTAGAATATATATACAGATGATTGTGTGTGACCTTTGGAGGGTTATAGGATGGATAATTTCCTAAGGGAGATGATTACCAAACATGAGATTACTTAGGGAGAAGGAACTGATGGTACTCATCAAAATGGAGGAGAATTTACAGAAATGGAAAATTCCCGGGCCTGGATTGCATATCAGTAGAGTTGCATCAACTGGGGTGAGAGCAGATGATGTGATCCCCTTACAGAGGTGATAGTTTGGTTATGAGAGTAAAACAGGTGCTCAGCAAATGAAGGGAAGTGGGATGGATGTGCCAAAGGAGTTGTCAGGTCCAAGTTTCCCCTAGTTAGTATGAATATCACCTCAGATCCCCCATGAAAAGAAGGGACCTGAAATGGAAGCAGTTCTCTTTACTGGATGCAACCACAAGAAACGTTAAGCACTTTCGTCCCCCATAAAATTACATGGGACTTCACAGCAAAAAAAAAACATCTGGATAAGCCACGTTTAAATATTGCTATTCAAACATATGTTCAACAAATCAAAGTTAAAAAATAAAACAACAATTAAAAAGACTAATTAACCCTCAAAGTGCCTTAGTTTTAGCAAACAGTTTATGTTAGTATATTCATTCAGGCCAGGATACTCAAATGCATTTAGCTTAAGTTGGCACCTTAGTTCACATAATTCTAAGTGTTCTGGTAAAACCTATCCTTGACTGTCTAAAGCTATCTGCTGCAGAACAAAGAAACCAAATACATGTTCATTATGTTCTATTATATATTTAGATAATTATCATTTTTATATCATTAGATGTTCATACATTCTTTTTCTAAACTTTCTACAAGTTTTTCCTGTATAAAATACAGGATAGTGCAGGCATTTTGCAGCATAAATAACACTTTTAGACTGACAAGTAAAATGGCCATGTATATTACACTGATAGTCACCCAACTTGAATTTCTCCCCTGTTTTAATGACATTGGGGCACTGCCTACACACCCCACATTTAAAGTTCCCAGAGGGCCTGTTATTATGTTCTTGTCCTATCCAATTGTTTTCTAGTAGAGTTTTGAATAATCTATCCTTTTTAAAAACTATAAATGGCTTAGTGCCTACTTTTTCTACAGTCATATAGTCCAAATTGAAGAGGGACCAATTTTTGTTAACAATTTTTACCACAGCTAAACTATCTTTATTAAATGTCGTGATGAAGGAGAAAGTCTTTTTTTCTTTTTCTCCTCTATTTATTGCTCCTTCATTACTGACACCTATTACATGTTAGGACCAAAAATATAAACTGTTTTACAAATTATATACAAATACACAAACAGAAAGCTTAAACGACTGAAAACAGTTCAAATTGAAAGACGCAGAAAGAGCTGAAGATCTTCCTGGTATTGCGCAAAGAAATCAGTGATGTACAATATCTACTGAAATGACATTTAACTACAGAAATAATATTCATGAGTGACTGAGCCATAACTTTCAGATAAAGGCATTTAACACAAACAGGAAAAAGAAAACAGACTTTTTTACATACATATGTGACTGTTTAGCAATTGCTGATTAAGAATGGTTTAACTGGGTATGAATATTGGTTGTGATTACTTTGTGACTCAGGAAATGTGTGTTTCAAACCCAAGCCATGGTCACAGCAGTATAAATTATAGGTACAGGAAAAATGAAATTTTTTTTATAGTTAATCCCCCGGATTCAATAAACTCCATGTAGGCTTCGTGCAACGCCTACACTGAGTTTACATGTGTGCGGAGTGATGCGCAACTCTTATTGCATATTCATGCTGTTCATCTCTTTTAAACATAAATAAGCAAGGTTTCATGGCTGGCAAAAGTGTTGCTGACCAGGAAACCATGCAAGCAAGCAAGAATAGCATTCCTGAGCACTGACAGTCTGCAGTTTTGAGTGGAATGCCACAGTGATTACCGAGGCTTCACAGATAGCTCTCAATATCTTAGTGCAAGACATCTGGACAAAGGCCAACATAATGGGAGGACAATAACCCGGAAATAGGGACATATTTGACATATTTGACCTATAGAAATGTGCTAGAATAACCGGGGGGTTGTATTAAGATACATGTTCTGAAGCATTTCAAGTCTGAAACTCAAATGTATGTAATACTGGGTCACATCATTCCTGAGAACATCCCAGTGATATGGCAGAAAGCCACAAGTTTGATAAATAAATAATGAACGAACACCAACCAAATAAAAATCTGGACGCCGACACTGAAGAATCACTGCTCGTCCTGGTGATGAAATATGTTAGTTTATTGTAACTCCACACGATACAAAAGACAGGGTTTAGCGCTTTCAACTGTTGTACACAGTCTTCATCAGAACAACATACTGCTAGTATTCTACTGCTTAAATACTCTACTTTTTTGAACTTAATTGAATGATTGCTCTAGTTGCCGCCAAAAACTTTAAAGACATACTAGTCACAATAGTTGATCAAGGATATCTACAATTTACCCTTTACTATGTATAGGTAACACATACATTGACTACTAATACAAAATAACATAGGTTCTAAATTACCTACTCTAATACATCCTGCCGTTTATCATAGATCTCATAATATACATACTGTTTAATAAAATAATCCCCCTACTATATTTAATATATAAGTCCATCTGAAACTATCAAACTATTGCATATATATATATATTGAATACTAAAATACTATTGTAAAAATCATAAAATAAAAGTTGATATTAAAATATCATATACAGTTACTAAACATAAAAGCAAAATGTTTCACTACCACCTTATACATATCCACAACATGCATATCTTCAGAATTATTTAGCTGCATGTGATCAAATATACTAATAACAGAGTCACATCATCTTGTCTAAAACCCATTATGTAAATGTGCATAACTACATCTACGCATCCCTTAATACGTAGTGATTGTTTATTGTACACAAAATACAAGATACCTGATGCAAGATACATAATGTCAGGTGCTGTAGATGTATCAAACCTATACCTTTTCAAACTCACTTATAATAAGGCTAAAAATGGTTTTATACTGACAAAATCATTAAGACCAGGTTTGCGGGTGGAATCTGTCAGGATCTGCCATCTACTTTCTCTTGCTGCCAACTCCATTTTCCAATTCCCTCCAAGTGGTGTAATGAAAACCTGATCAATGATAGCAAATGTAAAACCATGTTCTGTCCCTTGCTCCATAATGTGCCTATATAATGCATTCTTACTATCGCTTTTCTGTATCCGGTATAGGTGTTCATATACACGCTTCTTCAATTGTCTTTCCGTTTTACCGATATAGTGGGCATTGCACTGTGTGCAATTGGCTATATACACTACCCCTTTTGAACAGCAATTCCCGGTTTTACATCTAATAAACGTTCGATTGATATCATCTAACCTGATGGTGTTGGCTGTGTTAATATATTTGCATTGTTTGCACCTTCCACATTTTTTGGTTCCCTTATGTGTATCTACTTCATCCTTTCTATGGCTAGCCCTCTCCAACAGTCGTTTAATATTGGGCGCCGTTTTATATACACATTTAGGTAATTTATCCCATCTTTTTTCTTTGTCCATGGAAACTAATATTGCCCAATGTTTCTCTAAAATTTCTTTGACCAAATGTGTGTAAGGTGTATATGTAAGTACGCACACTCTTCCCTGGAGTTCGTTTGGTCCTTCTGTTTTGTCATTCATTCTATAACATCCTAATAATGGTGGATATCTTTGTCCCCATTCACCTTCTACATATTTGATAACTTCATTAACCATTTTCTTTGGATAGGCACGATCTAAAAATAATTCTCTAATATAGTTAAGTTCTGCCACCATTATGGTCCTTGTAGAGGACATCCTGGCTGCCCGAATACATTGTCCTTTCACTATATTTCTGAACACATGTGGAGGGTGGCTACTACTGAAATGTATGTAGTCATTCGAGAATGTGGGCTTACGGTATAACTTGGAAATAAAACCCACATCATCATGACTAATTAATACATCCAAAAATGCTATTTCAGTGTTACTGTAACTATGTGTGAATTTTAAAAAGCTAGTAGTATTGTTTATGTATATCATAAATTCCTCAATTTTTTCCACTGGACCATTCCACAAGATAAAAATATCATCCAGGTACCTTGCATAGTAAGAGATGTTAGAAAAAAATGTGCTGTTAAATACATGTTCTAACTCCCATTCGAGCATGACCAAATTTGCAAAAATGGGAGCACATGCTGCTCCCATGGCCACACCCTTAATCTGTTTAAAAAATTCACCCTGTAATGCTATATAGTTATGGTCCAGTACAAGCCCCATCATATCACAAATTAAAGAAATCTTATTCCATGTGAGACCTGAGTGTTTCCTTAAGCTGTTAGCAAAAAATTCCAGGCCCTCATCTTTAGGTATGCTGGAAAATAAATCCTGGACGTCTATGGTAAGATAAATTGTATCTGAATGCCATTTGTCTCTGGTTAAATCACCCAAAAATCTCCAGGAGTCTTTCATGATATGAGGGATGGATTTATAAACATTTTGAGCCATCCGTCTATGAGTTTCCCTATGTTAAAGGTTTTAGAACGAGAGCCTGAAACTATGGGGTGAAATGGGGGATTCTTCAAACACTTATGTATTTTTGGTATACCCACCATCTTGGCCAGAACTGGATAATCGACCTTAAGAAATGAATAGGTATCATTACATATCCTGTTATCAATCAAATATTCTTCTATAACCAAATCTATTCTTTTATACCCAATGTTGATTTGGTTAATAGAGATGTTCTCATAATTTCCTGATTCGTAAAAAATACTGTGTAAAGCCTCATTATATTCTCTAGTGTAGTATATTACTGCTCCACCGCCCTTGTCGGGCTTCATGATTCTAATGTCATTCATACCCATCAGTGCAGATAATGCTTCTCTCTCCAATGCTGGGAGATTATCTGTAAGGTTATTTTTTGTTCTCTTTAAATTTTTATACATCCAGTATATATCATTGCATACCAGTTTCTCATAATTCAACACTTGCTGGTTGTTATCAGGAATGAAGGTACTTTTCTTCCTAAGGTCAGTTCCTGCTATACCTATCGGTCCCTTCTCATTATTTCTGTTATTGTCAAAATGTGCTGCCAAATTTAGTCTTCTGCAAAACATTTTGATCTCCTTGATATTGTCCACTAATTGCAGCCCGGTAGCTGGTATATACTTCATACCCTTACTCAAAAGTGACCCCATTTCATGGTTAACCTTCACCTCTGTATAGTTATACACCTTAAATCCTTCAAAAACAATGATCTTAGGATATATGTTGACTACATTGTTTTCCGTAGGGGCTATCTCTATATTGGTATGACTGCTAATTGCTGTCTTAATACAATTGTGTGTTTGTCCCTCTACTTCTTTGTCTTTCGTGCGGTGTAACTGGTCAACCTTATCACTGTTTCCACATTCAATCCTACCAGTCGGTATGATAAACTTTCCATTTTCATAAGTATCATTTATCGCTGCCTGTTGATGTTCCGTGCTGGAAAAAATCTTCCCCCCTGAAAATTTTCTTCCCTTATATTCGTTCTAGTGGATTTTCTCCTGGGATGAAAATTACTAACATCATTGTTGGGGTCCCTATATGCTGGCCAAACATATGCCCTGTTACTGTTATATAATTCCAAGTCACGTGTAATCTTTCTATTCTTTCTCTCCATAATAGTCTGAATTTTGTTATCAGCTATTACATACTGTTTCATGTATAATTCCTTCCATATGTCATATTCTTTGTGACTAGTAATCATATTATTAATACTCTCTAATTCATTAGCCAACTTAATAAGTTTTTCATCCAAATGCTTAATAACTGTTTTAATATATGCAAACCCAAAACTATCGAATAATTCATTAAAATCCTTCATGATGTCACTTCCATATTTAATACCTAGTGGCAGTTTGAAAAATCTCATGCCCTTAGGTACTATCTTTAGTTTGAGACACTTAGATAAATAACTGCAGTCTAATTTAGTGTTTTTATATGATACCAATTTCTTACCAAAATCAAATATCAATTCCTTTACTGAAGAATGCATCATATTTATCTTATTACATTTGTTGTTTACAAATCCTGTATCCGCATCACAAAAAACAAAACTATCCTCTAGAAACTGCACCATCATCTCATCTTCCGTGCAGCCCCTGGTATCACATTTATTATTATTAATATTACAATCTGAAACATGTCCATTGTGTTGCATAAAACTTTTTGGTCTACGTGGGCTGGAAAAATCATGTATAAAGGTCTGTGTAACAGTACCTTTTGGGGCCACAACGGCCTTAGACTTTCCTTTGCCATAGGTTTCACTGTAGTATATTCCTTCGGACGGGCTCCATTACCCATTGTCTCTTGCCGAGCCCTGCTGAAACTAAAGTCAAATGTAAAGTCCTGGTCTAAGATGTTACCAGGGTATTCACTGCATATTTCTGCATCTCCATGACTGATGATATCAATTCCATCGAACCCATTTCCTTTACGTTTGTCCGGTAAATCAATAACAGAATCTGCATTACCATATGTCCTAGAATCAACATCCATATCTCTAAGTCCTTTTGGAAAACCGCGATCTGGTGTTTGTAGTGCGTTACTTTCTAGATGTCCTGGAGATGTTGTCGAGTCATCAGGACGACATTCATTGCGATTATCCAACATCATCGCTTCCTTTGGCGTGCGTACCTCTGCGTCTTCCGTAATAGGTCCTACGACCCTTTTGAAAACTTTCCCTTTGGTAGCATTTGCGGTTACCAACCCGGTAACCAAATCCAGCAATCTGTGCACCTCCCCTTGTAGGGACGTAAGATCAGCTCTTAAAAGAGCTATTTCATCTTTAGACAATGAAGCAGCTGGGGATTCCTCTTGGTCAGCCATTCTTGAATCAACTCAATAAATAATGAACGAACACCAACCAAATAAAAATCTGGACGCCGACACTAAAGAATCACTGCTCTTCCTGGTGATGAAATATGTTAGTTTATTGTAACTCCACACGATACAAAAGACAGGGTTTAGCGCTTTCAACTGTTGTACACAGTCTTCATCAGAACAACATACTGCTAGTATTCTACTGCTTAAATACTCTACTTTTTTGAACTTAATTGAATGATTGCTCTAGTTGCCGCCAAAAACTTTAAAGACATACTAGTCACAATAGTATGTATATTATGAGATCTATGATAAACGGCAGGATGTATTAGAGTAGGTAATTTACAACCTATGTTATTTTGTATTAGTAGTCAATGTATGTGTTACCTATACATAGTAAAGGGTAAATTGTAGATATCCTTGATCAACTATTGTGACTAGTATGTCTTTAAAGTTTTTGGCGGCAACTAGAGCAATCATTCAATTAAGTTCAAAAAAGTAGAGTATTTAAGCAGTAGAATACTAGCAGTATGTTGTTCTGATGAAGACTGTGTACAACAGTTGAAAGCGCTAAACCCTGTCTTTTGTATCGTGTGGAGTTACAATAAACTAACATATTTCATCACCAGGAAGAGCAGTGATTCTTTAGTGTCGGTGTCCAGATTTTTATTTGGTTGGTGTTCGTTCATTATTTATTGAGTTGATTCAAGAATGGCTGACCAAGAGGAATCCCCAGCTGCTTCATTGTCTAAAGATGAAATAGCTCTTTTAAGAGCTGATCTTACGTCCCTACAAGGGGAGGTGCACAGATTGCTGGATTTGGTTACCGGGTTGGTAACCGCAAATGCTACCAAAGGGAAAGTTTTCAAAAGGGTCGTAGGACCTATTACGGAAGACGCAGAGGTACGCACGCCAAAGGAAGTGATGATGTTGGATAATCGCAATGAATGTCGTCCTGATGACTCGACAACATCTCCAGGACATCTAGAAAGTAACGCACTACAAACACCAGATCGCGGTTTTCCAAAGGGACTTAGAGATATGGATGTTGATTCTAGGACATATGGTAATGCAGATTCTGTTATTGATTTACCGGACAAACGTAAAGGAAATGGGTTCGATGGAATTGATATCATCAGTCATGGAGATGCAGAAATATGCAGTGAATACCCTGGTAACATCTTAGACCAGGACTTTACATTTGACTTTAGTTTCAGCAGGGCTCGGCAAGAGACAATGGGTAATGGAGCCCGTCCAAAGGAATATACTACAGTGAAAACCTATGGCAAAGGAAAGTCTAAGGCCGTTGGGCCCAAAAGGTACTGTTACACAGACCTTTATACATGATTTTTCCAGCCCACGTAGACCAAAAAGTTTTATGCAACACAATGGACATGTTTCAGATTGTAATATTAATAATAATAAATGTGATATTAGGGGCTGCACGGAAGATGAGATGATGGTGCAGTTTCTAGAGGATAGTTTTGTTTTTTGTGATGCGGATACAGGATTTGTAAACAACAAATGTAATAAGATAAATATGATGCATTCTTCAGTAAAGGAATTGATATTTGATTTTGGTAAGAAATTGGTATCATATAAAACACTAAATTAGACTGCAGTTATTTATCCAAGTGTCTCAAACTAAAGATAGTACCTAAGGGCATGAGATTTTTCAAACTGCCACTAGGTATTAAATATGGAAGTGACATCATGAAGGATTTTAATGAATTATTCGATAGTTTTGGGTTTGCATATATTAAAACAGTTATTAAGCATTTGGATGAAAAACTTATTAAGTTGGCTAATGAATTAGAGAGTATTAATAATATGATTACTAGTCACAAAGAATATGACATATGGAAGGAATTATACATGAAACAGTATGTAATAGCTGATAACAAAATTCAGACTATTATGGAGAGAAAGAATAGAAAGATTACACGTGACTTGGAATTATATAACAGTAACAGGGCATATGTTTGGCCAGCATATAGGGACCCCAACAATGATGTTAGTAATTTTCATCCCAGGAGAAAATCCACTAGAACGAATATAAGGGAAGAAAATTTTCAGGGGGGAAGATTTTTCCAGCACGGAACATCAACAGGCAGCGATAAATGATACTTATGAAAATGGAAAGTTTATCATACCGACTGGTAGGATTGAATGTGGAAACAGTGATAAGGTTGACCAGTTACACCGCATCGAAAGACAAAGAAGTAGAGGGACAAACACACAATTGTATTAAGACAGCAATTAGCAGTCATACCAATATAGAGATAGCCCCTACGGAAAACAATGTAGTCAACATATATCCTAAGATCATTGTTTTTGAAGGATTTAAGGTGTATAACTATACAGAGGTGAAGGTTAACCATGAAATGGGGTCACTTTTGAGTAAGGGTATGAAGTATATACCAGCTACCGGGCTGCAATTAGTGGACAATATCAAGGAGATCAAAATGTTTTGCAGAAGACTAAATTTGGCAGCACATTTTGACAATAACAGAAATAATGAGAAGGGACCGATAGGTATAGCAGGAACTGACCATAGGAAGAAAAGTACCTTCATTCCTGATAACAACCAGCAAGTGTTGAATTATGAGAAACTGGTATGCAATGATATATACTGGATGTATAAAAATGTAAAGAGAACAAAAAATAACCTTACAGATAATCTCCCAGCATTGGAGAGAGAAGCATTATCTGCACTGATGGGTATGAATGACATTAGAATCATGAAGCCCGACAAGGGCGGTGGAGCAGTAATATACTACACTAGAGAATATAATGAGGCTTTACACAGTATTTTTACTTAATCAGGAAATTATGAGAACATCTCTATTAACCAAATCAACATTGGGTATAAAAGAATAGACTTGGTTATAGAAGAATATTTGATTGATAACAGGATATGTAATGATACCTATTCATTTCTTAAGGTCGATTATCCAGTTCTGGCCAAGATAGTGGGTATACCAAAAATACATAAGTGTTTGAAGAATCCCCCATTTCGCCCCATAGTTTCAGGCTCTCGTTCTAAAACCTTTAACATAGGGAAACTCATAGACGGATGGCTCAAAATGTTTATAAATCCATCCCTCATATCATGAAAGACTCCTGGAGATTTTTGGGTGATTTAACCAGAGACAAATGGCATTCAGATACAATTTATCTTACCATAGACGTCCAGGATTTATTTTCCAGCATACCTAAAGATGAGGGCCTGGAATTTTTTGCTAACAGCTTAAGGAAACACTCAGGTCTCACGTGGAATAAGATTTCTTTAATTTGTGATATGATGGGGCTTGTACTGGACCATAACTATATAGCATTCCAGGGTGAATTTTTAAACAGATTAAGGGTGTGGCCATGGGAGCAGCGTGTGCTCCCATTTTGCAAATTTGGTCATGCTCGAATGGGAGTTAGAACATGTATTTAACAGCACATTTTTTCTAACATCTCTTACTATGCAAGGTACCTGGATGATATTTTTATCTTGTGGAATGGTCCAGTGAAAAAATTGAGGAATTTATGATATACATAAACAATACTACTAGCTTTTTAAAATTCACACATAGTTACAGTAACACTGAAATAGCATTTTTGGATGTATTAATTAGTCATGATGATGTGGGTTTTATTTCCAAGTTATACCGTAAGCCCACATTCTCGAATGACTACATACATTTCAGTAGTAGCCACCCTCCACATGTGTTCAGAAATATAGTGAAAGGACAATGTATTCGGGCAGCCAGGATGTCCTCTACAAGGACCATAATGGTGGCAGAACTTAACTATATTAGAGAATTATTTTTAGATCGTGCCTATCCAAAGAAAATGGTTAATGAAGTTATCAAATATGTAGAAGGTGAATGGGGACAAAGATATCCACCATTATTAGGATGTTATAGAATGAATGACAAAACAGAAGGACCAAACGAACTCCAGGGAAGAGTGTGCGCTTACATATACACCTTACACACATTTGGTCAAAGAAATTTTAGAGAAACATTGGGCAATATTAGTTTCCATGGACAAAGAAAAAAGATGGGATAAATTACCTAAATGTGTATATAAACGGCCCAATATCAAACGACTGTTGGAGAGGGCTAGCCATAGAAAGGATGAAGTAGATACACATAAGGGAACCAAAAAAATGTGGAAGGTGCAAACAATGCAAATATATTAACACAGCCAACACCATCAGGTTAGATGATATCAATCGAACGTTTATTAGATGTAAAACCGGGAATTGCTGTTCAAAAGGGGTAGTGTATATAGCCAATTGCACACAGTGCAATGCCCACTATATCAGTAAAACGGAAAGACAATTGAAGAAGCGTGTATATGAACACCTATACCGGATACAGAAAAGCGATAGTAAGAATGCATTATATAGGCACATTATGGAGCAAGGGACAGAACATGGTTTTACATTTGCTATCATTGATCAGGTTTTCATTACACCACTTGGAGGGAATTGGAAAATGGAGTTGGCAGCAAGAGAAAGTAGATGGCAGATCCTGACAGATTCCACCCAAGAAACCTGGTCTTAATGATTTTGTCAGTATAAAACCATTTTTAGCCTTATTATAAGTGAGTTTGAAAAGGTATAGGTTTGATACATCTACAGCACCTGACATTATGTATCTTGCATCAGGTATCTTGTATTTTGTGTACAATAAACAATCACTACGTATTAAGGGATGCGTAGATGTAGTTATGCACATTTACATAATGGGTTTTAGACAAGATGATGTGACTCTGTTATTAGTATATTTGATCACATGCAACTAAATAATTCTGAAGATATGCATGTTGTGGATATGTATAAGGTGGTAGTGAAACATTTTGCTTTTATGTTTAGTAACTGTATATGATATTTTAATATCAACTTTTATTTTATGATTTTTACAATAGTATTTTAGTATTCAATATATATATATATATATATATATATATATGCAATAGTTTGATAGTTTCAGCTGGACTTATATATTAAATATAGTAGGGGGGTTATTTTATTAAACAGTATGTATATTATGAGATCTATGATAAACGGCAGGATGTATTAGAGTAGGTAATTTACAACCTATGTTATTTTGTATTAGTAGTCAATGTATGTGTTACCTATACATAGTAAAGGGTAAATTGTAGATATCCTTGATCAACTATTGTGACTAGTATGTCTTTAAAGTTTTTGGCGGCAACTAGAGCAATCATTCAATTAAGTTCAAAAAAGTAGAGTATTTAAGCAGTAGAATACTAGCAGTATGTTGTTCTGATGAAGACTGTGTACAACAGTTGAAAGTGCTAAACCCTGTCTTTTGTATCGTGTGGAGTTACAATAAACTAACATATTTCATCACCAGGACGAGCAGTGATTCTTCAGTGTCGACAAGTTTGATAAAGAAAACATCTGGACATCTTGAGAATATCTGGGCAGTTGAGAGGTATGATATTGTCCAAATAGAGTGGATACAGTGCAGAGTGTTGTGAAATCCCATTCCTGGCATTCTGTACTGAAGTTATGTAAATGATCTGTAAGGGTACATGGACTGAGGTGTGTGTATTGAATTGGGAACACAGATGAACTGAAGGAATGAACACAGAGAAAGAGGAGAGGTGAAACAACCTAATGTATGGCAGATGAGGGCATGTCAATGTAAGATGGTTGTAGCAGCAACATCAATCACATATCAATATCGTACAGTAAGGACAGCACAGTGAAAATGTGTACTATGTTTCTCTCACACAACCTGAGTTAAAAATGAAGAGGATGTCTGTGTCAGGTAATCATCCTTACATGAATAATGCAGAGGACATCTATCATGGATTGACATGCAATTAGGGTAGGGTCCATATTGTGAAGCTGTGCAAACTGATTTGCCTTAATCTGAATGTAATCTCAGCAGAGATCTCCAGCAAGTGGGGCACAGGTAAAGGTTTACTGACAACATTAAAAGAAGCAACCACAATCATGAACAATATCAGAATAAGACTACCAGTAGTCTCATGCCTCTGACATAACATATGTGATTTAGAGTGATCCAGAGAGGATTCTGCAAGAACATAATTGTACAACTATTATGATACCTTCACACTCTATGAGGGTAATCATGCAGACTGTCCTGCAACGCAATATCTTCTGGAGGTGTTAGGAGGAGCTCTGCTATACCTGTATGCAGCATTATGATCAATACAGGCTAATTGACAGGTGTGCATGGCATATATATATATATATATATATATATATATATATATATATATATATATATATATATATATATAGCACAATCCATACTGTCACGAATATTATACATGCCATTAATGTTGTCAAACACCTATGTATGTACTGTGTGCATCACCGCAACAGGTAGCACACATACATCTCGATACAACTTGATGGGGGTTCCACACCATCAGACAGTAATACTTAAGTCACAAAAAGAATACCTAGGTATGACCAATAAGCTGTGTGACAGCTCACGGTGACAAAGGGGTACACTTCAGTTACACATCAGTGGATGATGTATAGGGAGGTACATGAAGAAGGGTGTATTGTACTCAGTTATTGGTGTAATGAAGGCTGGGAACTAGGGAGGTGTTATGGCCTCTGATGTGGATGTCCTTCACATACTTAGTACTTGTGTTGCATACAAGGGAGTAGTCAGCACTGTGACCATGTGCTGGTGGATGTTCCACTTACCATGTACCCAGGAAACAGGTAACATACCTATTGGTCTGATTATAGGGTATGATATCTACATTATACTTTGGTTGTGTATTTGTTTTCCTGATGTAAAAAATCCCCCCATGTTTTCTTGTCATTGCAGGTGTCATGGCTGTGGCAGCAATTGTTGGTGTGTGTTGATACTTTCTCTATTATACTAATATCACAGTTATAGTCAATAATTGCCCACGTTCGGTAGTCCTTCAGGCAACTGTTTGGACACAGGATGTGTATGTCATCTGTGATGTCCATCACTTAAATAATTGACAGGAAAGGACTTAGCAGACAGCCCTTATGTATGGCCCTGATCACTGGACCTGAGATATAGGTCACTTTACACATGTCAACATAGTTAGATGCCACATATGTGATCCACTGGTTTATACACTTGGTAATGCAGCTGTTTATGGCCATATATGACAGTGTTGATTGAATACCTCAATGTGGATTTGTGTGAAATGCCTTGGCCTGGTCAGTGATAGTGGTGTCATCATGCATGCTTTTGATGACCTCAATGAGGCCATCCATCAGATGTAACAGACAAATTGTAGCATTAACAACTCACAGAAGTCTGTTGTACACAGCTGTGATATTACTAGTGTCCATTTAGAAAAGGTCCATGATGACATATTGGTCTACCTCACAGTTGAGGAGAATCAGGATGTGTCTATACATGTATGCATCAGGTGCTGTCCCCCCAACTCAGATGGATGCATGTTGATGTACACCCTTCTATGGGAACATAGACTGTATGGAGGATGTGTTGAAGTATGTATTCAACCATATCAGGGAAGTGCATGTGCGTATAGGTGATCTGTGATGTTGTCACAGCCAATTGATTCTGTTTGATAGGCCTGGATGAAGGTAAGACAATGCATATTGCCTGTCTTGATCTGGCCTAGAGTTTTGACACAATCCCCCATGCAGGTATCATTGACAAACTCTCTCAGCTGGGGATTAACCCTTACATTACTAGATGGGTAACAAACTGGCTCACCAACAGAACACATACTATGAAAGCTGGTGAATCAATCTGTACCAGTACAGCTTTCACCACTGATGTATCTCTGGGATCTGTGCTCCACCCTTTACTGTTTGGACTCCATTACTTGACAGTTCATGCTAAAGTATACGGCCATTGACTTACCAAGTTTGCTGATTCTTGCATATTGAGTGCAATCATTGAGTCCACCAATGATGATAACATACTACAAGAGAACATACTAATTACAGGCTTGATTCCAACAGAGTGGCAAACTGCCATTATCATCCCCTTGCACAAAGGTGGTGCCACTACTGACCCAGGAAATTATCACCCCATTAGCGTGACAAGTCTGATCTGTAAAACCATGAGGGTATTATTATGGATCTCATAAACAAGGACATAGGCAATCTCCAAACGCTCGACCCCACCCAGTTTGGGTTCATCAGGGGCAGATCTTGCCTATTGAACCTTGTTGACTTCTTTGAGACTGCCACCAAGGCCCTGAATGAGGGAAAGTCAGTAAATACAGCTTACCTTGACCTGGCCAAGGCCTTTGACACAATCACCCACTCGGGCATCATCGAAAAGCTAACACAACTCGGTGTTAATCCCTATCTTGTCAGATGAGTGGCCAACTGGCTCACAGATAGGACCCACAAGGTCAAAATAGGTTCCACTACCTCTGACAGGAGACCTGTCACTAGTGGTGTTCCCCAGGAATGTGTCCTGGGACCCCTACTGTTTGTCATCTACTTTTTAGAAGTCCAGGCAAAGACAACAGGCCTGTGGTTGACCAAGTTTGTGGATAACTGTAAGTTGGGTGCTATCACTGACTCCCCAAATGATGTTAACATATTGCAACAGGGTCTCACAGCTACAAATAACTGGTGCCAAAGTCATGGCCTTAAGTTAAATGCAAAAAATGTATTATCATACCATTCAGCAAAAACATGGCCCCTACTGATTACCACATCAACGGCAACTCCCTAAGCAGACAACCTGTGGTGAAAGACCTGGGTACTCAGGTTGACAACAATCTCACATTTGATCATCATGTGGCATCAGTGGTCAGAAAAGCCTTTTACTTGGTTCATCTAATAAGTAAAGGGATTGCATCCAGAAAAAAGGAGGTTATTAACTCTCTGTACTCCTCCCTCATTAGACCCATAATTGAGTATAATGCCCCGTTTGGTATGTACCTCTCCAAACACCTGCACCAACTGGAAAGGCCATAGAAATACCTCACAAAGAGAATCCATGGCCTCCAACACCTGTCTTATGTGGACAGGCTCAAATCACAATCACTTTACTCGGTATCATACAGATTGCTCACAGGTGATTTGTGTCTTGCCTACAAGGCAATATCAGACCCTGCCCTACTAGAAATGCACCATATCTGTAAGTCTAACTCCTGGCACATTACCCACTCAATAGACGTAAATCTAATATGTGACATCAACAAAACCTGCTGGAGAGACAGGTTTGTCTCCCAGAGGCTTTCTCCTATTAACCTGGTAAACTTGGGCATCCTGTGTCAATGTAGCAACTGCCTCATGTACACCGACAACCCTCTCCTCTTACCTTCCAACACTCAGACTTGCAAAAGATGCACTTATATATGCAAATTGGAAGCCACGCACTCTCCAGCCAAGACCGGAATAGATGGTCAAGAGGAGGAGTCAACACTTGCACCACACCACATGGTACACATAGCCGTCCAGAACACACACCAGCACTGCCTTCACATAAAAACACAAACCACACACTCACCATTGTGGAGGCTCTCAATAAAAATCTACCCAAGCAGCAGATCCCTCCAAGGCAGAAACGCACTCGACCACCACAATACAAAACTGATCATGAGACACATAACTCTTCTAAACAGTGTGCCACTCAACCAAAGCCCTTAAGGCAAAACAGCATGCCCAACACACTATTCATAGGTGACTCGATAGTGAGGCACACTGATGGCCCACTCACTAGGTTGAATAAGGAAAAAGTAACAGTCAGCTGCCTGTCAGGTGCCAGGATCCAACACATAACACATGCACTCAGGTCGCTCAACAACAGGTACAAATATGACTCTGTCATTGTACATGTTGGTGTGAATGACCTGAGACGTACCTCCCTGGACTACATGAAAAGAGACATGGAGGAGCTCTTGGATTATGAAGCCCAGTTGGGTATGACCCTAGCCCTGAGCAGCATCCTACCACCACCCAGAATGATACCAAGCGCAAGCAGAAAATGAATGATTTCAACAACTGGCTAAGTTTCTAGTGTCATTCTAAGGGAATCCAGTATCTGTCTGCCTGGGATGACATGATTGACAGACCTCGATGCTTTGCCAGAGATGGCCTGCATCTGTCACCCCTGGGCTTCCGGATACTGGCCAAGGCTGTTGCCACCCCATATAGTGCCTTTTTTAGGTGGTGTTCCAAAGACCAAATTACCACCATAATAGCTACAAACAAATGCAATCTGACGGTCATGTTGCTGAATGCTAGAAATCTAAATCTCAAAATGCACTCACTCGAGGCACTCCTTAAAATGGAGAACATTGACATTTGTGCTGTAACAGAGACCTGGTTCTAGGCAGCAGAAAGCACCCCTGCACTACCAGGCTATAACTCATTCCATACCTTTCGGCCCCAGAACTTAGACCGAAGCGCCAAAGGTGGTGGTGTTTCCATATTCATAAAGGATGCACACACCTCCAGACTGGTAGCCCAACATAACGCATCAGAGATACTTCAGGTGTAGCTAATATTGGGTAAGACAGAGATTCAGGTCATAGCCTGCTATAGGTCCCCAACCATGTCCCAAGACTCCATGTTCCTAAGCACCCTGGAGAATATTAGAGTCCAACCTAACACTCTCTTACTAGGCGACTTCAACTACTCCTCCATTAACTGGGTAAACTACTTATGTACCAATACACTTGCGCAACATTTCCTGGAGTCCATTAATTCCAATGCCCTGGACCAACTCATTCTTACCCCCACTAGAAGTAGCAACATCCTTGACCTGGTCATTACTAACATGGGTGATTGTTGCTCTACACCAGTAGTCAACTCCTCCCTGGTTAGATCCAACCACAAACTAATCACCTTGGAAATCCACATACCTCCCAACCCCGCAGCAAAGGTAACCACCATGAAAAATGTCTCCAAAGCTAACTTTGGGATCCTAAAAACAGAGGTGGCTAACTTCATGACACCCATGCAAACAGAGAATAGTTACATGACTGCAGAATCATACACCAATGCACTGTACGAACACGTACACAAATGCATGGATCTCGCCATACCCAATAGAACCAAGATACTCTCCTCCAAAAAAAGGAAGCCAATCTGGTGGTCCTCTGCCATAAGCCAACTCTACAACAGAAGGATGAAACTGATGCGGAATAAGGTGAAGTCCCAAGACTGGAAAAACTCCCTTATCTGCACCAACAAAAAGTTGAGATCCCTCATCAAATCCTCTAAAGCTAGGTATGAAAACAGAATTGCAGCAGATAGTAAAGACAACCACAAGGCCTTCTATAGTTACGTAAAGAATCTCCACGGCAATTCCCAGATTTGCTCTGAGCTACTGCACAATGGTACCTCCTATATAGAGCAAACAGATATTGCCAGTATACTGGCTGACAGATTCAGTGCCAACTTTACCCCCTCAAAACACCAATCACAATACCAGTAGATTGTCAGGAACCCAGTATTATTGCTGCACGGGTTAAAACAGCTCTGTCCAAGGCCAAAAATACAGCTTCTATGGAACCTGACAATATCCCTGTTTGTGTTCTACATAAACTACAGAGTGAACTGGCACCTCACCTGTGTGCCCTGTTCAGTCACAGCCTCACCTCAGGCTTTGTCCCTGCTGAATGGAGCACTACTACAGTCATCCCTCTCTACAAAGGAGGAGTGACTACAGACCCTGGGAACTATTGCCCCATTAGCCTAATGAGTCTGATATGCAAAGCTATGGAATGCATCATCATGGACCTAATAAACAAGGATATAGGGAATCTCCAAACTCTGGATACCACACAGTTTGGTTTTGTGAAAGGTAGATCATGCCTGCTCAACTAGGTAGACTTCATTGAGTCAGTCACCAGAGCTGTGGATGAATGCAAGGTGGTTCATACAGCCTACCTTGATCTGGCCAAGGCTTTTGTTACCATTCTCCACTCAGGAATCATAGAAAAAACTCACTAAGATTGGCATCAACCCCTGTATCACTAGGTGGGTTGCAAACTGGCTCACACATAGAACCCACAGTGTGAAAGTAGCTGACTCCAAGTCAGACTGCCGATTAGTCATGAGTAGAGTCCCACAGGGTTTGGTCCTGGGTTCTCTCCTGTTTGGTATCTACTTCTCTGAAGTCCAGGCCAACACAAAGGGACTCTGACAAAGTTTGCAGATGATTGCAAGTTGGGAGCTATTATTAACACCCCAAGTGATGTTGACATCCTACAGAATGGCCTCACTGTGACCAATGACTGGTGTCAGAACCATGGTCTTAAGCTCAATGCCAAAAAATGTGTCATCTTTCTCTTTGGGAAAAAACCCATTTCCCATGAATTACCACATTGATGGTAGTCCACTGAACACAGAAGACATTATAAGAGATCTGGGAACACAGGTTGACAGCAACCTCTCATTTGATCACCACATTGCCACTGTGGTCAGAAAGTCCTTTTATATGGCACATCTCATTACTAAAGGTTTTGCATCCAGGAAGAAAGAGATCATTGTCTCCCTCTACTTTTCCCTCATTAGGCCAATCACCGAGTACAATGCCTCATTTGGCATGTACCTCACTAGACAACTGCAACAACTGGAGAGGCTACAAAAGTACCTCACAAAGAGGATCCTAGGTCTTAAACACTTGTCCTATATGGACAGACTCAAAAACACCAACTATTCTCTGTCTCATATCACCTACTTAGAGGCGATCTCTGCTTGACTTACAAAGGCATGTCTGACCCAGCTCTGTTAGAAATGCTACATCTAAAGAAATCCCAATCCCTCCAAACCACATGCCCCAGAGAGAGCTCAACCTCATTACCACAATTAACAGAACATGCTGGAGGGACAGGTTCATAAGCCAGAGACTGCCCATGCTATGGAACAGACTTCCCATACATGTCAAGCAGAGCACCTCACTGAACATCTTAAGAGAAATCTTGATGAGTGGATGGGAAACAAGGAATAACACCAGTGGCTCTATCTTGACAGAGGCACTGGGAACTAAGGTCGGGGTGGCACTATGCCAGGGTAATCCTATGGCTAGGCTTGTAAAGGCCCCAGGGCTATTAGCCTAGTACACACCTATGAACCTATGAATAGACTTCCCATACATGTCAAACATATTACCTCACTGACCCTCTTCAAGTGCAACCTTGATGAGTGGATGGGAAACAACAAATCTGTCCTAGGGGTTCCACCTTTGTCCCTCACTGACAGGGGCAACAGGTGCTGACTGGGGTTTCTTTTTTGGGAATAAACTCTTGGCTAGGCTTATAAAGGCCCCAGGTCATTAGCCTAGTAACCTTCTATGAGCCTATGATCCTATGACTACATAACTCAGTACTTTACTCAAGCGCCAAAGCACAAGTCTGACTTTTACAAGTCTGCAAGTCAGCTTATAGTGGATGAAATCAGCAAGGCATGCTGAGGAGAACATTTTGGGAGGCCTGCATGAAATGGATGTGTAGGCGTGTGCAAGTATCAAAATACTATCAAGTCATGGGGGTGGGTGGGTAACTGCAGGATACATGCTTCTGCTCCTCTAGCTAGATGCACACACACACACACACACACACACACACACACACACACACACACACACACACACACACACACACACACACACACTTGACTGCAGTCAGACTGGAACCCCTTCCTAAGTACAGAGAGTACAGAACTCAGTAGTTTATGCAAGTGCCACAACACAAGTCTGACTTTTACTAGACTGCAGGGTCTCTTATAATTGATGACATCAGTAGGTAATGGAGAGAAGATATTGGCAGGCCTGCATGAAATGGATGTGTAGGCATATAGAAGTATAAAAATATTGTCAGTCCACGGGATTGGAGGGATAACTGTAGGATACACATTTCTACTTTTCTGGCTAGACACACACACACACACACACACACACACACACACACACACACACACACACACACACACACACACACACACACACACACACACACACACACACACACACACACACACACACACACACACACACACGCACACACGCACTCACACACACACACACACACACACACACACACACACACACACACACACACACACACACACACACACACACACACACACACACACACACACACACACACACACACACACACACTTGACTGCAGTGAGAACATAATCCCTACCTAAGTGCACAGACTACAGAACACATTTCTTTAGACAATCGCCACAGCAGTAGTCTGACTTTTGCAAGCCTGAAAGTCAATTTATAGCAGATGACATCAGCAGGGCATGTTGAAAAGAAGCTGTTGGGAGGCTTGCATAGTTTCATAGTTTCATAGGTTTATAGGAGGTTACTAGCCTACTGTCCCTAGGGTGTTTACAAGCCTATCCTTGTAAAAGCACAATTAACCTTATTGAACATAGTTAGATGGTTGTTGTTAGCAGACTGATTTTCTGATCAGCACTGACCGGCTCTTTCTATGAGGGACATAGGTGCCACCACAGGGGTGAATTTACAATCACCCATCCAGTTGTCAGGGTTGTTCTTGAATAGGGTCATTGAGGAGCACTGCTTCACATGTAGTGGGAGCCTATTACAGAGGAGTGGAAATCGCTGCGAGATATATCTGTCTCCCCAGCATGTTTTGTTTATGTAACAGGCTAGTTTGAGATCCCTGGAGCAAGTTATTCTTGTCCCATTTGATTTGCAGATGTCCAGCATTTCCAGTAGGGCAGGCTCTGAGACCACTCTGTAGGCCAGGTATAGATCACCTCTCAGTAGCCTGCATGATATTGAGCACAGTGAAAAGTATTTCAGTCCTTCCATGTATGTCATGTTTTGGAGGCCCTGGATTCTCCTGGTCACAAATTTCTGTGTTTTCTCCAGTTGCTGTATGTGTCTGGTGAGGTACAGATAGAAGGGACATTGTACTCAATTAATGGTCTTATACGGGTAGAGTACAGCAGAGCTATGAACTCCCTGCTCTTGGATGTGATGGCCTTATTTAAGAGGTGCAAAATATAGAATGTGTGTCTCACCACTATGGACACATAGTGATTGAAGTATAAATTACTATCAACATGTGTTCCCAAGTCTTGCAACACTGTGTTTGAGCTTAGAGGGGTGCAATGTATATCAGAATTAGCAGGGTCACTTCATTACTAAAGAGGACAATGAGGCATTTCCTGTTTTAAGGTTCAGTCTGTGAGTTTGGAACCAATCATTTCTCTGTCAACCCCTTCCGTAATATGTTAACATCACTAGGGGGCTCTATTTGACTGCTTCCAGTTGACAGTCATCTGCAAACTTGGTTAGCCACAGGCCATCTGCCTTTGCCTGAATGTCAAAGAAATAGTTTCCAGACAGGTGAGGGCCCAACACTGTTAAGTGGTCTAGTGGTGGAGGTGCCATCCCCAACTTTGACAGTGTGTGTTTTGTTGGTGAGACAGTTGGCTATTTATCTAGTAATGCATGGGTTAAGTCCCAGATGGGAGATTTTCTCCATGATATCTGAATGGGGGATAGTGTCAAAGGACTTGGATAACTTACCATAGGCGGTATGTCCTGTTATCCCTCATCCAGGTCTTTGGGGTCAGTATCAAAGACGTCTACTAGGTTTAATAAGTAAGATCTACCCTTGACAAAGCCAAAATGGGTTGGGTCAAGTATGCTGAGGGTCACCAATGTCCCTGTGGATAAAGTTCATAGGTTTATAGGTTCATAGGTAGGTACTAGGCTATTGGCCCTAGGGCCTATATAAGCCTAGCCAAATGGTACCCTGGCTTTTGCCACCCAAGAAAATTATTTTCCTGTGCCCCTGTCAAGTAGAGCCACAGAAGTGATCCCTGGAGTGAATTTCCTATCTTCCATCCAGTCATCAAGATTTTTCTTGAAGAGTGCTAATGAGGAGCTTTGTTTGATATAGATAGGTAGTTTGTTCCAGAGTATGGGAAGTCTCTGGGACAGGAATCTATCCCTCCAGCATGTTCTGTTTATTGTAGTGACAAAGTTTAGGTCCCTAGAGCGTGTAGCTCTGAGGGATTGGGATTTCTTTAGGTGGAGCATGTCCAACAGCTCTGGGTTTGACATAGCTTTGTATGTTAGGCAGAGATCGCCTCTGAGTAGGCGATATGTGGCAGAGAAGAGCTGGAATTTTTTGAGACAGTCTGTGTAGGGCATCTGTTTGAGGCCGGTAATCCTATTTGTGAGGTATTTCTGTGGCCTTTCCAGTTGTTGTAGATGTCTTGTGAGATACCTACCAAAAGGGGCATTGTACTCTATAATGGGTCTAATGAGTGATGAGTAGAGGGGAACAATGACCTCTTTTTTTCCTGGATGAGAAACCTTTTGTGATAAGGTGTGCCACGTAGAAGGATTTCCTGACTACTGTGGTGATGTGATTATCAAAGGAGAGACTACTGTCCACGTGTGTCCCAAAGTGTCTTATCACACTTTCGGTGTTAAGTAGACTACCGCCTATGTGGTAGTTCCTGGGTACAGAGTTTTTACCAAAAGGGATGACAATGCACTTTTTGGCATTGAGCTTGAGGCCATGGCTCTGACACCAGGCATCTGTCTCAGTGAGGCCCTTTTGTAGGATGTCCACATCGTTAGGAGTTTTGATTATGGCTCTTAGTTTGCAGTCATCTGCAAACTTTGTTAGCCAAAGACCTTCTGTGTTAGCCTGCACTTCAGAGAAGTAGATACCAAACAGGAGAGGACATAGGACTGAACCCTGTGGTACTCCACTTGTCACTGGTCTGAAGTTGGATTTAGAGTCTGCTACTTTCAGTGTGGGTTCTGTCAGTGAGCCAGTTGGCAACCCATCTTGCGATGGGTCCATGCTGATTCTTTCCCTAGCCTTGCAGATAAGGCTTTTTAGGCTTATGGGTCAATACTTCTAGATCTGCATTTTACATATTGATGTGTATTGCATATCATACAACATTTGATATTAATTTATGTAGTGTAGGTGATATGTCTGTGGAAAAAGTATGGAGACACCAAGGCTGCAGTGCTAGGGGGGAGGCAGTACATGGCTGTATTGTAAATATGTAAAATATTGTTAGATAGGGCCTTCAGTTTGTAATGTTTCCACATGTAATTTCATGTCATAGACAGGAAATGGACAGTAAACAGCAGTAATACAGAATAACATTTACTTTTCATAGCAGGATGAGCAGCAGGTTTGCACAATGGTTGGCAAAGTGTTTACACACGTGAGATACACATTTTCAATACTTTCCATGTTTAATTAAGTAGTGCACAAAAGTAAGCCACTTTGCAAAAAGCCAAAGGGTTAGTATTGAGTCTATGGAACACACCTGCTGCTTAACTGACTCTGTGGGAGCAGGAGTAAATGCATTGACACATTTCATTTTTGAGACCAGATGATACTGGATTTGAATCCAGATGTATCTAATAATTTTATAGACTTCTACATAAACATTGATAATGCAAATACATGAATTCTTTATAGTACACATGTTGCTGTTGGCATAGCGCAGCAGGGTTAAGTGGCATTGTGCGGAGGTAACAGCAGCATTGTACCTCTGTTCACTGTCACTGCACATTGGTCCTCAATGCACACCTCCATGCAAACATAGAGCCCAAAATGTGAAGGGATCCATTGTTTTTTGTCCTACTTATGTGTGTTGTGTGTGATTCTATTTTTTGAGCAGATTAAAGATGTTAAAATGGAGTAGCTAGGAAAGTGGTGAAATGGGGAGCAAGTGGAAAAGAACAAAGGGAAAGTTGTACAGGAATGTGCAGGAGGGAGGTAGAAAAGAACCATAGCTATCCATTTCTCAACTGAAAATATGTGCAGAATATTAAGTAAATTTGGACTGTCACTCCACAAAGAGGGGTGACAACAATGCAATCATGTTGTTTAGCCTGCTGGACTGAATCTAGTGTGTCAAGAAGACACATGTGCAAAATGGAGAGGTAGGTATGGGATTTTTTTTTTTGTGAGTCAGGTGCCCTTTTTTTAATTCAGTAAGAGAGGACTGCTGGGTAAGGGATGTAGGTATGTCTGGGGCACGTAACTTGGGTGGGTGAGGAAGCAAATGCAAACCTACAATACAAACAAGACTAGAGACAGTTATGGTGATGGACAAAAATGTTGGAGGACACCATAATTGGGGTCAGGGGACAATGCAGGCTCATGGACATGAACTTGGAGAGAGTGAGAATTGAGTAATCATCCACTGGCTGTCATCACTGTCCCCTTACTCCACTGATAGCTGGAATGCTTGATGTCTCCTCCTTCTCCTATAGACCATGAGGAGAGCAGCCTCTCCATCCAGCATAGGCATACACCAATAGTGAGGTGCATGACCTTACGCACCATCCCTGGCAACTCACTGTGGATGATGGAAAACACCACCTCTGCCACTGCTCCTGGTGAGTACCACTGCAGTTGCTTCTGGGGAAGTGCTACCTGAGGGCACAGGTAGTGCAGGGGCAGCAGAGGCAGTGCTGCCAGGTTGACTCCCAGATATGGTCAGCATCAGTGCTGGAGCTGGTGGAGTGGGGGCAGGCTGATCCACTGGGGCTGACCTACCTTGCCGTGCTGCGTAGCATTTAGTCATGTGGTAGACATGGATGACATGGAGACATTTTGATAACACATAACAGAAAATAAAAAAGAGATAAGGGTTGGGGTGAGATAAAGGATAAAATTAGTACCATCATATGTGACATATGATCTATTACTATTATGCAACTCTTTTATTTGAAGTATAACATTTAAGTATACATCCTAACAGATGCACACTATACTATAGATTGTTGTAAGTAATCCTTGAAATGTGCATATATTGCACATATGCATGTTCATATTCTACAGATTGCAGTTTACATAAGGGCATTTATGCCACTGGTATAGAGTTTTTAATTTAATGTAAATATTATTGAAGAAACAACAGTATTGTGTGGCTGTGAATGGTGGTATTTGAACCCACAACCTCTGATTACAGTCTAATATTGGAGTCTTAGAACTGGTTTGTGCTGCAGACTAATGCATGCATACTTGCTTTTACAGTCGGGACATACATGCTCAATTTGATAAAACTCTATAAAAGACCAAAAAAGCTATCCTTAATTTTTAATGCTGGAATAACACTTCTCCTTTGCTGCATACATACCACTTGCATACCTCAGTTTCTACAATCAAGCAACATGAGCTTGCCAATTGAAATCATTCTCAGTTACAGCTGGGGAAAGAACAGAAGAGCATAATGTATGTCTGGCCCATATTTAGCTTTCTAAGTCTTGCAAGTACTCTGTTAATGTCATACTAACACAGCTGTGGGATGTCCGCAGTCTCACATTCCTCCAACCAAGAGTTGACAGTATCCCATTTTTTCCTGTGTAGGACATTAAAATGATGCTTACATTATTCTCCAGTGCATGGGATACCAGTGGCACTGGATACAGCCTGGGTCAACTATTCCACATGTCAGACTTATACTGGGAGGCAGAATAGTCTCCCTGTAGAAGCCTTTGGCTGTGGTGCTTTGCCAGGAGTCCAATAAACATCCTCAACTCATGTGCACCCCACCTAAACCTGGCACCTTCCTCTCTAATGCCAGACATGTCTACCAGCCAAACTAGAGCCATAGAAACTGATGCTTTCCCACCAATTCCATGTATGGTGTTTACTGATAGTGCACAAACCAGAGCAATGACAGTAACCACATTTATGTGATGTCAAGCAGAGAGCAGCAGTGCCAAGCAGGGAGGAATTAAATAATTGAAATTGGAAGATTAATCTGACACTTGGCCTTAGTTTGAGAGGTGTCTACTGATATAGCCTGGAAATATATATTCGGAATTGAAAGGTAACTGTTAGGTGAGTCAGGTTTGCAGACATGCACTGGGGGCATAAATATAATTACCTGACACATTTGTTTTCACATTTTTACACTGAGAAAATTTAATTTTACACTATGGGATTCAAAGCTAGGCATAAGGGGCAAAACATTTTCTTGCACAGTGTTGATTTTTCATATTTGTCACAGAAAACTTGCTGCTCAGACATCGGAATCACACATAAATGCAGGTGACAATTTGAGCTATTATACATGTATGTGTGACCTGGCAAGGTTCTTGTATATAGATACAGTTGTGTATGTGTCTTATTTAATCGTGAAGGCTGTCCAAGTCCAGATAGCAGAATTATACTTACAGAAATATAGTACACAGTATAACCTCAGTCATACATCTGAAAACATAATAATGGTGTCTCATCCCTCATACATATAATTCATATCAGCTCCATTATTTAAAATGTTATGTCAGAGTGAATATAATGGGAAGTGGAACAACAGTAAAAGTGCATGAAAAGTCCTGTATTAGAACCCAGAATCATGTGCACGGCAGTCCTACACTTACACCTGTTGCCACAAGAATGTTGAAATGACACGTCCATTTTTCAGTTCATTGCTATGAACTGCACTGTCACAACAGTAAGAAAAAGTTTGCAGACCCTGTACGAGAACCCAGGACCATATGTACTCCAGCCCTACACTTACACCTGCTGTCACAGGACTAGTTTACAGGACATTCCCTACTTTACTAATCATTGTTAAGGTCTCTTTGTTAACTGCCTCACAATGCTGCTTAGCAGGTTTGAGTGCTGCCCAACAGAACTAATTGAATGTGTTCAGTTTCATATATTGTCTGAGTTCTGTCTGCAAGTGTTCTGTCTGCTTCCTGTGTGGGCCAGCTGTCCAGTTTGTATGCTACTGTACTTCATGAAAATGAACTAAGCTCAGACAATCCTGACATTCATTTTTGTCCATTTCCCATGATTGCACTAAGCCGTGCATCGCACAAATGCTGCCCCTCTCCAAAAAAAAGGTAAATGGGGACAACTTGTTGAAATGAGGAAAAACAATCTATGACATACACACTAGAAAATGTTGGTGCATGTAAGATATTTCTACATAGATCTGGATTTGAACTCTCACTCCAATGAACCTTTGGAACATAGGAAGGGTGCCTTATTCCCCTTTGTCACACAAACAGCTTTGCAGCAAGGAACTGAAATTATTATGCATACAACCAATTGCAATATCATCTACAGTAATATGAAACCATAAAACTGTTATTTGCGCATTTATTGTTTTTGGATATAGTGCTGTAAGTGATCACACAACCAGTTATGACTATTGATTGCAAATATACAGCTCTGTCTTACCTCTCTGTGTTTATTGGTCATTCTTCTCTCATCTGACCAGCAATCTGAGACATGCAGTCTGTAAAACATTCTATATCATTGTCCTTAAAATGTGTGAGGATATTAAATATCAATAATATAATATGCAGTTGCCAACAAATGAAGGGGAAGCTGGTTGTTAATTAAAAGAACCTGTGAATTGTGTGCTGCTTACTTACATTTCCAACCTTGAAAAAATTATATCTGACACTTTGTAAGTCTAACCTGACACACCCACTGTATGAAGGGCAGCCTGCAGTGCTGTTGTGTCTTCCTTCTTCCAACCAGTAATCATTCATAGTTGCACTCCATTAAAAACAAACACTAAGGGTGTGCCTGCACTATGTTGACATGTGATACACAGAGCCAAGTATTTATCTATTTATTT
Source organism: Protopterus annectens (assembly GCF_019279795.1). Lineage (NCBI taxonomy): Eukaryota > Metazoa > Chordata > Ceratodontiformes > Protopteridae > Protopterus > Protopterus annectens. The sequence goes on along the minus strand of NC_056728.1, from coordinate 1,164,327,144 downwards.
ATTTATTTATTTTACATTTGTTGACCGGGATAGTCCAACTTTATATATGTCCATTTTCAGTGGAGGCCTGGGGAGAAAAGCTCCAAGATAATAATCCACATTGAAAATTTAGTAAATGCTAGTTTAAAGCAGATCACAGTCATAAGCAATACCAGCATTTAGCACATATAATACTAACTTATTAAAAAAACACTTTACAAAACATAACATTATTTTCAAAGTTATATATACATAACATTACATTCAGGCTTAATACACATTGAGCAGCAGTTATACAATTGACCCTTCCTGTTAATGGTGTGGTAGAAAAAGTTAGAAGTAGTTGAAGGTAAGGCACCTTAGTAATAGAGAGGTCACTAGATGGGGTTAGTGCAAGGACATAACCAATGAGTTTTGAAGTATTTCTTGAGTTTGTTTTTGAATTGAGTTAGTGAGGGTTCTAGGGTCAAGTCAGCTGGGAGTCTGATTTGGGATTCAGCAATTCTAATGAGTTCACACCACATTTGCATCTTCACTGTGTTGACAGCCCTGAATCTGCACCATAAAAAGGTAACCATGTAGCTAGGGAAACTGAATGTGAGGAGACTTGTTTATGTGGAGAACACAGAAAAGAGGCTATTACTTTGGGATATATTTGCACAGAGGATTACTGAAATGAGAAGGTATGCTTGCATTTTGTCAGTTATATTGTGCATATGCTGGAATGTAATTAAGAAAAATATGAAGCAAAGGCTTTTACACTTTAATCTGGATGTATTAGTTAGAACTGTACTGATGCCATGGGCATGTTTGTCAAGGCATTTCTCAGGTATACATGATTGGAAATACCTTAAAATGGAATGGTCTGTGTTCAATCTGTAGACATGTTTCAAGAACATTTCATTTGACAGTACTTTTAGCATTTCAAAGATGGTTTGTTAGTAAAATGCATCAATTGCTGTTCTTTGGGGGAGGGGGCAAAACCGTATTTCTGTTATGGCACAAACAAGGATATGTTGCTGTTGTTACTCTCCTTTTTTGCATCCAGCTTGTTGTTCATATTTCAAATCTCTAGACAGTTTTATGTTTCTCCAGTAGGTAATACGGAGATGCTACCTTTTCTGTTTTATCCGGGAACAGTTATTTTGTAGTTATGTGATACTTGTTTGTATTATTCTTCTGTTGTCTTTTAGGACACCTAAGACTATGCCACTTAGACATCTTAACCCTTGAAGACCACCTTTTACTGATGCTGAAAATCAACTTATTGTTGACACTTTTAGGTAACATGGTACTTTCCTGCTTGAAAGGGGGCAGGGAGATATGTCACACAGAATGCAGATTTGGCAGCAAATTGGTGGTGATGTTAATGCCTTGGTTGGCCACAGCAGGACATATGAGCAGGTGTGCCATAGGGCAGCTGACGTGATCTCATCTGCACAGAGTAGATCAGTACTAAGGGCCTGCTACAGAGCCAGCACTAACACCAAACAAAGAGTTACTCTCCACTGTCAGGGGTACAAACAGCTCCCAGGAAAATGCAAAATGGCAGGTCCTCAAAATTAGTGCTACTTTTTCAAGGACAGCACGCATGTGCAGGTAGGCTTTTGTATCTCAGTTGTTGAATACTGTTGTATAGTAAAACAATTTAAATCAATATGTTACTTCTGTTTCACAATAATTTTTTTGGGGGGAGGATTAAAGATTGCTACTGTTAACAACACATTCTGATTGATTGGCTTAGGTTGGAGTTGCCATCCAAGTTCTTGTTTAGTTAATGGGCATATAAAGGGGTAAAATGTTGTCCTTACCTTTTGCTTAACATTTTCCAAGATCATCAGGCATGCTGGAGATGGTAAGCCAAACATTTTTATGGCAGTACTGATGAGCAATTTAAAGAAATATTTTAGTGTGTGATGGTGACGTCAGGACTGTTGCGTATATTGCTGTACTGTCTAATAGAGGCAGCACTGTTATTTTGTTAGCATATATTGGAGTATAGTAGTTTAGGTATTGATTTTTCTGTGTTTGTTGCTTATTATCACAAGTGATCCTGACAGTGGAAGTGTGGAACTTCTACCACCTGATGTCAGAGTATCAGCAGACTCTGATGATGATGTGACCAAGGCACAGTCAGGGAGTGCAGAGGTTGAATCTGACACTGAGGTTGACATACAGCCAGCCCCTGTTATTCCATCAGACACAGTCAGTAGTCCTACGCCTGCTCATTTCAGTAAGCCCACAGATATTGGACAGGTGGAGGGTAAGACAATTGAGCAGGGAAGTGTGGTTACTGCAGTTTGACTGCCTGTTGACTCTGGCCATAGCCAAAGTCTGGGTGAGGTGCCACACAGGAAGGTTGTTAGATGTGCTCAGAGGAGGCCTGCTGTCCATCCTTCCACCTGATCTAGATATCTCTTGCCATGACACTCAAGTATGTTTAGTGCCATCATGGAGAACAGACATGTTCCCATAGGTGCTATAGAGAAATGCTTATGGTTGTAGATGTGGCACAGACTGACATGTGTGATTTCTTCCACCTTGTTGCCGATTCAATGTATTGGATGAATGATATGGAATGAGTGGTGTCTGTGATGGAATGTCTGCTGGGAATGGGATGGAATCTTCATGGGTGTAGGTCAGTCACATCATCTGCTGTTAGCCAATATGGCCATGCCTGACCATGCTCCCATAGTAGCAGTACTTCCACTGCTCTGTCAGTGGGTGAGCAGTCCACACCCAGACAATGCAGGCCATGGGGTCATGGTCCTAGGCATCCTCAAGATGGGAGCTTTCCCAGCAAACATCAGTCACGTTCAAGTAGCAGCAACGCATCTGACCATGGGCATGGACGTGCCAGTGCAACTCCTGGCATTGCCACTTCTCGTGGTCAGGAATGACAACGATGAACTGCTACCTCTACCATGCACAGCTCACACCTCTCTGACATACCAAGATGTAGAGCTAGTACAGAGCTTGGCTGGGTTTATGCAGACACTCACACACCAATTTCACCAGGAGGACTGCTACAGATACACATACAACAGTTACATGGTTCAGTCATGCAGCTTAAAACTCATTTTTTCTCACTGTCCATTTGTTGGTTTATCCAAATGTCTGCCTGCTTCTTTTTCTTACACGCACTCACTGACCATTTGTATCAGCCTATGCTTCCTAACCCCCCCCCCCACTCACACACAGTACCCTGTGCAAGTGATGATAACTGTACCGTATCCCTGTCTTGTATCTTTTGGATTCAGGGATACATACACTCTGTGTCTGATGTTCAGGGTGAGTAGCTGACTTAGTGCTTAGTATATCTGCATTTGTGATTTTGAACTGGTAGGTGTACCTTTACCTATATTGGTCTTAGAAAGTTAGACAGCTGATAGCATCAAAATTTCCCATCTTTATTACGAAGGATCGCATGAGGGTTGTACTTCTGAAACTGAAATGTGTATCATTACTTTCTAACTTTTATCTTTAATGATTTTCCAGTACAAATGTAGGGTGCTATACTGAGGGCATGCAGTGACCTTCACTACTTTTGAGAAGTATGGATGTGTGAATCTTTGATGTCTGAGGCCTACTACTTAATAATGGACAAATATAAGTCAGATAAGTCTCTGCTGTCACATGTTAAGGTAATTTCTGTACAAATCTCCCACCTTTTACTTGCTTACACTACCAAGTAACAAAATGCAAGGATATGCCAGCCATTCATATTATTACACGATACACACTCCAGGTTCAACATTTACATTGTAAATCCAGCAGTTGCAACAGTTTTAGTTCAGGGATGACTCTGTTTGATGCAAGCAGTACACAGTCAATAAATGCGGAGGTAAAGATTGTAAGAATTCCCTGGCATCAATGTTACTATATGTATGTGCATAGAAGGAAGGTTGTAGGCCTTTAGGTGGTGAGTGAGTGTGCTATGCATTGCCTCTTAGCCAATGCAAGGGCATATTGAACATGCCTTTGTCTGTCTATACCCATATCAGCTGATGGCTCCTCCTCTGACTCCTCATGTGTGTGTGGCTGTGGTGAACTAGGCATTGGTGGTGGGATGTGTGCTGCTTCCACTTATTGATCGTGCTGAAGCTGTTTTCTCAGGCTGATGTTGTGTAGTATGGGACGTACTATGAACAGTTCAGTACATGTCTGTGGATTGTACTTCAGGGCTCTTCCAGATGTATCTAGGCACCAGAATCACAACTTCAACAGTCCAAACAAACACTGTATAATATTTCTGGTTTGAGTGTGTGCCTCATTATGGCTTTCTTCAGTGTGTGTGTGTGTGTGTGCATTTCTAATGGGTGTCATTAGCCACAGTTCCAGTGAATAACCTGCATCCCCCAATAAATGAACCTATGGGATATTCCCCCTAGTGAACATCTGGTACAGTTGTGAAGTGTGCCAGATATGTGAGCTGTGGCAACTGTCAGGGTTACCAGCACACATGTTCAATATGATTCTCTTGGCACTACATGCAACTTGGCAGTTAATAGAGTGGATGCCCTATCTACTTATGTAGAGCCTTCCCTGTTCCCCAGGTGGTGCCTTAATTTCTATATGTGTGCAATCTGTGGCACCCAGTACTTCAGAGTAATGTGCTACAGGGTAGAATTTCTGCATATTTTTGGTCCTATCCTCAGGAGTACAAGGAAAATATATGAGGTCACTGGCATGCTGAAGCACAGCATTCAAGAACTGATGGAGGATCCTGGATGCTGGTGCCTGTGACACCCTCAGCATGTCCCCTGTTGGTCCCTGAAAGGTACTTCTAGCTAAGATTCTAAGTGCTACACATACCCTTGTCTCCACTGGTATGGGTTCCCCTTGGTTTGCCCTGGATCTGAGTTGAGGATGACAGAGGTTGCAGAGTTTCTTTAGTGTGTCTCTATCCACCCTGTAGTGCTCTACAATTTCTACATCATCCAGGTTGTGATAAGTTTCCTGGGGTCTGAAAACTATTCTGCTTCTTGGCCTTGATCTACTAGCAGCAGCAGCAGCAGCAGCATAGTCATCAGCCTGTTGCACATACATTTGAATGAAAGCAACAACAGCCCCTAATTTGTTTCTGTGTAGAGTCCTTTCCATGGATGTATTCCAGTAAGTTGTTGAATTTACAGGGAAAACCAGCACTGAGTCTACATGATTGCTTCATAGCTTGTTGAATAGCTCCTCCATCTTGCATTGGTTGATTAGCATACAATTCAGCTGCTTATGCTGTAATTTGCATGCCATGGTGTTTACCTTGCTTGCTCAGTGGTGCACGGCTCTATACACCATGTAGAGCTGCTTACTGTATCCAAAACGGTGTGCTACCATGTAGGCTTTATTGAATCTGGATGAATGTATATTCTGTTTTTTTTCTTTAAGCTGACATTTTTGCATTTTCAGCCTTTGAAATGTAAAAAATATGGGCCGTTCTTAAACATTGCAAATGCTGCAGAGTTCAGCAGTCTAGGGCTGTCATTATGTGCTATATCACCCTGTTATTAACATGTTAACACATGTAGACGAGATCACTGTACTATCTTACAGCAATCTTTCTGGAAAGGGGAGGACTTGAAAATAACTGTGAAAAAGGACCACACCTCCTAAAGAAAAGGGTTCTGGACTTTAGGGGGTAGCATTTTATGGAAATAGAACATTACCTCAGAATGTGTCTTATGTGGGAAGTTCCAGGAAGGGATACATAAAAGATTTAAAAAAAAGAAAGAACAAGAAAAATGAAACTGATGTAGATCTCTAGGGAAGTGACCAATGTGGTAAAGGAAGAAACAAAATGACTTTCAGAAGGCACAAGTGAATTGCAATGTAGTTAAGTCTTGTGGGTATGTGATAAACAGATGGGAATAAGCAAAACAGAATACTTTTTTAATGTATACCATTTAACAATAAATGAAATATAAAGTTAAAATTTGTTTTGACTTGCATTATATATATATTAGAAGACTGGATTCAGACAACACTTGCTCAGATTAAATTTTGCAACTTTTGTTGCAGGTAAAATAAGAAAGTGGTCTGTAAAATAGGTTTACCTTTATAAAGGAGATCTCAAAAAGGTTGACCACGCTTCCGTGAACTCCAAAATGTGAACGTCCCGAATTACGAAAACCACATATGCGAACGGCTAAATCTCACCCCCATTTGACCTATGGTTGTGCTGGTGTGGAGGTGTGGCGCGGCCAGAAATGTCAAAATTCGACATTGTTTCGACATTTAAGAAAGGTTGCAGTTTCAAATTCGCAGAAAACCGGTCGACGAAGTGGTAGGTCGATCTTATGTGATCAATGATATAAAAGTAAACCGTAAAATATTCTATGGACAGCAGTAGTGATTAATGTTGCCACTACTCTCAGTTCTTTTGCACAATGGTTTGTAATAGTCACTTTACTTTTGATAATAGAGCATTTCAGCTGTAACCCATCAGAGATGAATTGTCCTCTCATGTCAAACAGAAACAACAAATCAATTCATTATTTTTCTTATGACAATAAGTGCAGATCACAACACAGGTTACTGTTCTCTTTCTCTTTTTCAGCCTAAATGGCACATGCTACCAAGCAGGTTAGTCACCTTGGAACAATAGGAGTCAGGGTAGAACACTTTACTTTCTTGTTAACACTCAGTAACAGATGGGAAAATGGTTTCTTCTGTCTCTTAGTAATCACAATAACTGATGGAACACAACTGATTGCCAACTTTTATTCTGGTAGTGACATAAACCATTCCAAAATACTTCCCTTTATGGAAACTATTCCTCAGCAGTAACACAAAAGAGATTTTATAAAGTTCGCTTTCTGGTAAATTTCTTCTCAGTAGCAAAGCAAAACAGGTTAAAAGCAACATACTTTCTCCTCCCTCCTTTCTTTGCAGTCAAGGGTTTAGTCATCTTGTACAAACTGGCAAAGGGTTCACCTGGTTCACATCAAGACTTCCTCTGGAAAAAAAAATTAAATCAACAAAGGCAAATGAATAACCATCTGTCTTGTATTAGTTGAGTCTCATGAGCTTTCCCCTTCAGACTGTGGAAAGTTAGAGTTAACATACGATTCCTTAGACTTACGTTTTGCTGTATCAGCAGTAGTGGAGGTTGTGTCGGTGGCTGTTCCTTAGACTTATGTTTTAGTGTATCAGTAGTATTGGTGGTTGTATCAGTGAATGTTCCTCAGACTCAAGTTTTGCTGTATCAGCAGTAGTGGTGGTTGTGTTGGCTACTGTTTCATTGCTACACCAAAACTGAAGTATAAGGAACTGTGACTGACACACCTACCATGGGTATATCAGATTTAAGTTTTGGTGTATCAACAGTAGTGGTGGTTGTGTCAGTTACTGTAACTTATTAGCACTAATGGTGGTTGTGCTGGTGACTGTTGCATAGAATTACATTTTGTTGTGTCAGCAGTAATAATTGTTGTGCTGGTTACTGTTCCTTAGACTTATGTTTAGGTGTATCATCAGTAATGGTGCTTATGCCAGTTACTGTTATCAGCAGTGATGGTGGTGGTGCTGCTTACTGTTCATTAAACTTGAGTTTTGGTGTACCAAAAGTAATGGTGGTTGTACTGCTTACTGTTACTTAGACTTAAATTTTTGGTGTATCAACGGTAGTGGTGGTTCTATCAGTTACTGATCCTTAGACTTAAGGTTTTGTGCATTAGGAGTCATGGTAGTTGTTTCAATTAGTCTTCCTTAGACTTAAGTTTTGTTATATCAGCCCTAGTGATGGTTGTGTCACTTACTGCTCCTTAGACATAAATTTTGGTGTATCAGCAGTCTTGGTACTTGTGTCAGTTACAGTTCCCTAGACTTAAGTTTTGGTTTATCAGCAGTAGTCATGGTTGAGGTGGTTACTGATCTTTAGACTTAAGTTTTGGTGTATCAGCAGTAGTGAGGGTTGTGTCAATTACTGTATCTTATACTTAAGTTTTGGTGTATCAAGAGTAGTGGTGGTTGTGTTAGTTTCTGTTCCTTAAACCTACATTTTGGTGTATCAGCAGTAGTGGTGGCTGTGTCAGTTACTGTTGTTTAGACTTACGTTTTGGTATATCAGCACTGATGGTGGTTGTACCACTTACTGATCCTTAGACGTAAGTTTTGATGTATCAGCACTTTTTGCTGTTGTGTCAGTTAGTCTTCATTAGACTTACATTTTTGTGCATCAGCAGTCATGGTGGCTGTGTCGGTTATTTTTACTTAGACTTAAGTTTTGGTTTAACAGCAGTAGTGGTGTTTGTGTCAGTTAGTGTTCCTTAGACATCAGTTTCGTTATATCAGCAGTAGTGGTGATTGTGTCAGTTACTATTTTGAAACCTCAGTTTTGGTGTATCACTAGTAGAGGTGGTTGTGTCAGTGACTGTTCCTTAGAACTGAGTTTTGGTGTATCAGCAGTAGTGGTGCTTTTATCGGTTACTGTTCCTTAGACTTAAGGTTTAGTGTATCAGCCATTGGGGTGGTTGTATCGGTCAGTGTTTCTTCAACTTAAGTTTTGGTATATTAGGAGCAGTGGTGGTTGTGTCGCTTACTGTTCCTTAGACTTAAATTTTGGTGTGTCAGCAGTAGTGGTGGTTCTTTCAGTTATGTTTCCTTATACTTACATTTTGTTGTATCAGCAATAGTGGTAGTTGTGTCAGTTTCTCTTCCTTAGGTTTAAGTTTTGGTGTATCAGCAGTAGTGGTGGTTGTGTTGGTTAAGTTTCCTTACAGTTAAGTTTTGGTGTATCAGCAGTTGTGGTGGTTGAGTCAGTTAGTCTTCCGTAGACTTAAGTCATTTTGTATCAGCAAACATGGGAGTTATGTTGGTTCCTCTTTCTTAGACTGATGTTTTGGTATATCAGCAGTTGTGGTTGTGTCAGTTATCTTTCCTTAGATGTAAGTTATACTGTAACAGAAGTCACGGTGGTTGAGTCAGTTTCCATTCTTTAGGCTTATGTTTTGTTGTATCAGCAATCATGTTGGTTGTGTCGGATACTGTTCCTTAGACTTAAGGTGTGGTGTATCAGCAGTCATGGTAGTTGTGCTGGTTACCATTCCTTAGAGTTTAGCTATGACTGATCAGCAGTCATGGTGGTTGTGCCAGTTTCTCTTCCTTAGACTTAAGTTTTGGTATATTAGCAGTTATGGTGATTTTATTAATTACTGTTCTTTAGACCTATCTTTTGGTGTATTAGCAGTAGTGGTGGTTGATTTGGTTATTTTATTTCATTATTTTTATTTATTTGACATTTGTTTACAGGGAACGTCTGAATGGGTATGAGCCCATTTTTAGCGGATGTTAGAGGAGAAAAGCTCCAGAGACACATTAGCAAAAATACGTAGTTACACTGATTACAAAGACTTGTTGCACAGCAAAGTAGTACAATTCATGGATAACATGAAAATAACAATAATGATAGAACACACTTTATATAAACTTTAGTTCAAACACTTTTACAGTAGGTACAGTCATGGTTTCTTAAGGAGGGAAAGTCTGAGAGACAAACAAAATTTATAGATTATAAGGATCAGTTGGAAATTTGCTATAAGATAGGAAAAAAGTATTAATTATTATAGTGTGTTTATTTAGTATGTCCTGTAGAACAGAGATGAACAAGGAGAGGGGAGTGAATAATAGAGCAAGAAGATGGGAGATAGGAGAATAGTGTAATGAAAGGATTGTTACAAGGAGAGAAAGTGTAGAGTGAGAATGGAATGAAATAATTTGTGGTTGGGGGGAGAGAGGAGATGGAGTAGTAAGCAAAACATTATATTGTTTTATCTATTATAGAGTTATATATGTTGGTCATTAAGGGTGGAAAGGATGTTGGGCGGGAGGATAATGACTGGAATGTTATGTCCTAGTCAGGGTTAGAGCATGGGCAGAGCCAGTTGTTAAAGAGGTGAGTCTTAAGTAGTTTTTTGAAGATAGAGTCATTAACTGTAGATATAATTAGTTGAGGGATAGTGTTCCAGATTTTGGAGAAATAGTAAGAGTAAAGTGTATCCCTAGCTTTATTTCTGTATCTGGTAATCTGTAGTAGAGATTTATCTGAGGATTGAAGGACCCAATTATTGGTATAGGGTAGGAGTAGATTTTGAAGTACAGGGGATATTTCTGGTTGTTGAATCAGCTTGTGGGTAGTGACGAGCTGGGTAAAGGTTAAGTAGTGGGGCAATTCTAGCCAGTAGAGTTGTTGGAGAGCATAACAGTGATGGGATCTGTGTGGGGAATTTGTAGGAAATGTGGTTATTTTGTTGTAGCATACTTCAAGTCTGTCCAAATCTGTTTTCCTTAGATTGATAAAAATAGGGGAGGCATATAGCAGAGCAGATAGCAGATGAATTCTGGCAATTGTCTGTCTTATGATGTTAATGAGAAATGGTTTGACTGTGAATAGTGTTCCTAGTTTTATATGTGTGTTTTTGATAGCTTGAGATTGATGTTTATCAAATTTCATTTTATTGTCAATTAGAACCCTTAGTAGTTTCATTTTGGATGCTGTAGTTATTATGGTATTGTTGGAGGAAAAGATTTGAAATGAAGATGGAGAATTGATGGAGTTGTTAGGCTGAAAGAGCACGAGTTTAGTTTTACCTGGATTAAGAATCAATAGAGAATTTAGGAGCCAGGATTCCACAACAGGGAAAGACTATTGTGCTGTATCCCAAAGTTGTTGTAGAGTCGGAGCAGCTCATATGAGTGTAGAGTCATCAGCATACTGACTGACAGAAGCTAGGTGGGTTGCAGTGTGAAGTCTATTGGCAAAAATACTGAAGAGAAGAGGACCCAGAATTGAGCCCTGGGGGGCACCCATGGTGACAGGTAAAAGAGAAGAGAGAAGAGAGATCTTGCAACCATTTTGCAGCTTGTTGTCAACCAGTGAGGTAGTTTTGGAATTATGTGAGAGAAGAGTGACTGAGTTTTAGGTCAGAGAGTTCAGTGAGGAGTTTATGGTGTGAGATAGTGTTAAAAGCTTTGAACAGATGCAGGAAGATGGAAGATACTAGTTTGCCTTCATTTCTGTATTGATTGACAGTATTTGTAAACCTTAGAAGGGCAGGAGTGGGATTATGATTTGGGCAGAAGATATGTTGAGTATTAGATAGGAGATTGTTAGATAAGAGTAGTTCATGAGTTGAGTGTGTATGCATTTTTCAAGCACTTTGGCCAGGGGAGATAAAATAACTATGAATATGTAATTAGAGAGTTCAGTAGTGTTTTCTCCTATATGTAGTGGGATGATGTAAGATATTTTCCAGATTGTGAGAATGTAGTGTTCAGAGACTGAGTGGTTAATCAGAATAGAAATAGGATAAGAGATAGTAGCAGTGCCAGTTTAAGATATTCTATAGGTAAGTTATCAACTGCTTGAGTTGAGGGTTTGAATTTGCTGAGTATTTTTTTATAGTATTGGTTTGGTTACATTTATTTAGAATTAAATTTGGGTGTATCAGCAGTTGTAGTGGTTATTCGGTTTGTCTTCCTTAGACTTAAGGCATTTTGTATCAGCAGTTGTGGTGGTTATGTCAGTTCCTCTTCCTTAGACTTAAATTTTGGTATATCAAGAATTGTGGTTGTGTCAGTTACCATTCCTTAGACAAGTTTTGGTATAACAGTACTGGTGGTGGTTCAGTCAGTTACAAATATTAAGACTTAAAACTTAAGCCATTTAATTCTTAAAATGTAAGCCATTTAGGCTTAAGTTTTGTTGCATCAGTAGTTGTGGTGGTTGTGTCAGTTACTGTTCCTTAGATTTTAGTTGTGGTGTATCAGCAGTCATGGTGGTTATGTCAGTTACATTTCTTTAGAGTTTCATTTTGGTTGATCAGCAGTCATGGTGGTTGTGTCAGATTCTCTTCCTTAGACTTAAGGTCAGGTGTATCAGCAGTTGTGGTGGTTGTGTTGATTACTGTTCCTTCGACTTAAGTTTTGGTTTATCAGTAGTAGTGGTGGTTGTGTCAGTTAATGTTCCTTCGACTTATGTTATGGTGTATCAGCAGTAGTGGTGGTTGTGTCAGTTATTTTTCGACTTCACTTTTGTTGTATCAGCAGTAGTGGTGGTTGTGTAGGTTACTGTTCATTAGATTTCATTTTTGGTGTATCTGCAGTAGTGGTGGTTGTGTCAGTTACTGTTCCTGAAACTTCAGTTTTGGTTTATCAGCAATAGTGATGGTTTTGTTTGTTACTGTTCCTTAGACTTGAATTTTAGTGTATCAGCTTCAGTCATGTTATTTTGTTTAGTGTTCTTTAGACGGAAGTTTTTTATGTATCAGCAGGGGTGGTGGTTGTGTCACTGACTGTTCCTTAGAATTGAGTTTTGGTGCATCATCAGAAGTGGTGGTGGTTATGTTGGTTAGTGTTTCTAAGACTTAAGTTTTGGTGTTTCAGCAGTTGTGGTGGTTGTGTTGGTCAGTCTTCCTTAGACTTAAGTTTTGGTGAATCAGCAGTTGTGTTTTTTGTGTCAGTTACTGTTCTTTAGACTTATGTTTTGGTATATCCGAATTACTGGTGGTTGTGTCAGTGACTGTTCCTTAGAATTTTAAGTTTTGGTGTATCAACAGTAGTGGTGGTTGTGGTGGTTATGGTTTCTTAGACTTAAGTTTTGGTGTATCAGAAGTAGTGTTGGTTGTGTCAATTACTGTTCCTTAGACTTAAATTTTGGTGCATCAGCATTAATGGTGATTGTACCACTTATTGTTCCTTAGACTTACATTTTGAAGTTCAGCAGTTTTTGTGGTTGTGTCAGTTAGTCTTCCTTAGACTTATGTTTTTGTGTATCAGATGTCATGTTGGTTGTGTTGGTTAGTCTTCCTTAGACTTAAGTTTTTGTATAACAGCAGTAGTGGTGGTTGTGTCAGTTGCTATTCTTTACGGTTAAGTTTTGGGATATCAGAAATAGTGGTGATTGAGTCAGTTAATGTTCCTTAGACTTAAGTTTTGATGTGTCCTCAGCAGTGGTGGTTTTGTTAGCTATTATTCATTAGACTTCAGTTTTAGTATATCAGGAGTAGTGGTGATTGTGTTTGTTATTGTTCCTGAAACTTCAGATTTGGTGTATCAGCAACCTGATTAGGTTACTGTTCCTTTAAATTAAGATTTGGTGTATCACCGGTAGAGGTGGTTGTGTCAGTGACTGTTTCTTAGAATTGAGTTTTGGGGTATCAGCAATAGTGATGGTTATATTGGTCACTGTTCCTTAGACTTAAGTTTTGGTGTATCAGCTGTAATGATGGTTGTATCAGTTAGTGTTCCTTAGACTTATGTTTTGGTGTATCAGCATCATGTTTTTTGTGTCAGTTACTGTTCCTTAGAATTAAGTTTTGGTATATCAGCACTAGTGGTTGTTGTGTCCATTACTGTTCCTTAGACATTTGGTGTATTAGCAGTAATGTTGGTTGTGCCAGTTATGTTTCCTTAGAAACATATCAGCAGTAGTGGTGGTTGTGTCTATTAGTGTTCCTTAGACTTAAGTTTTGGTATATCTGCAGTAGTGGTGGTTGTGTCAGTTACTGTTCCTTAGACTTAAGTTTTGGTGTATCAGCAGTAGCGGTGGTTGCATTGGTTATGTTTCCTTAGAGTTAAGTTTTTGTTTATCAGCAGTTGTGGTGGGTGGGTCGGCTAGTCTTCTTTACACTTAAGTCATTTTGTATCAGCAGTCATGGTAGTTATGTCAGTTCTTCTTCCTTAGACTTACATTTTGGTATATCAGCAGTTGTGGTTTTGTCATTTACCATTCCTTAGACTTAAATTTTGCTATAACAGCAGTCATGGTGGTCAGGTCGGTTACCATTCTTTAGGCTTAAGTTTTGTTGTATAAGTTGAAACAGCCCCTGCAAGTATGGCAACTGCACAGCTCCAAAAAACCTCATAACAATACAAAACACAGGAAAGCCAGCAGACTGTAGCTACAGTCTGCTGGCTTCCCTGTATTAAGTTTTGTTGTATCAGCAGTCGTGGTGGTTGTGTTAGTTACTTTTCCTTAGATGTAAGGTCTGGTGTATCAACAGTCATAGTGGTTGTGTTGGTTATCGTTCCTTAGAGTTTAGTTTCAGTGGATAAGCAGTCATGGTGGTTGTGTTAGTCTTCCTTAGACTTAAGTTTTGGTGTATCAGCAGTTGTGGTAGTTGTGTCAGTTACCATTCCTTAGGTTTATGTTTTGTTGTATTAGCAGTCATGGTTGTTGTGTCAGTTACGGTTTCTAGGACTTACATTTTGGTATAACAGCAGTTGTGGTTGTTTTGTTCATTACTCTTCGTTAGACATAAGTTTTGGTGTGTCAGCAGTTATGGTATTTGTGTCAGCTGCAGTTTCTTAGATGTAAGTTTTGGTGTATCAGTTGTTGTTGCGTCAGTTACTCTTACTTAGACTTAAGTTTTGGTGTATCTGTAGTAGTGGTGGTTGTGTTGGTTACTGCCCTTTAGACTTAAATTTTGGTATATCAGCAGTTGTGGTGCTTGTGGCAATTATTCTTCCTTAGACTTTATGTGTGGTCTATCAGCAGTTGTAGTGCTTGTGTCAGTTACTGTTCAACAGACTTAAGTTTTCATGTTTTATTGTACTGAGCAGTAAAGTTTTATTGTTGATTTTGAATTAATAAATCTGTTTTGCATCGTTGGTGGTGACTGTTATTTTCACCTTTAGGAATTCCATCTTGTGAGTCCACAGTCCTGCTTGCCATGGTTAGTTGGCATTGGTCTTGTGTGTGTATTGTTTTCTTAAGTTTTCATGTATCAGCAGTAGAGGCGGTTGTGTCAGTCACTGTTCCTTAGACTTAAGTTTTCATGTATCAGCAGTAGAGGCGGTTGTGTCAGTAACTGTTCCTTAGACTTAAGTTTTCATATATCACCAGTAGAGGGGGTTGTGTCAGTAACTGCTCCTTAAAATTTAGTTTTTGTGTATCAGCAATAGTGGTGGTAGTTGTGTCGATTACTGTTCCTTTGACTTAAGTTTTATTATATCAGCAGTAGTAGCGGCTGTGTCAGTTACTGTTCTTTAGAGTTAAGTTTTGGAATATCTTCAGTAGTGGTGGTTGTGTCAGTTACGTTTCCTTAGAGTTAAGTTTTGGTGTATTAGCAGTTGTGGTGGGTCTATATTAGCAAATCTAAAAACCCTTTAACTGAATACCTAAACGTCAACACCTATAACGCAAACCGCAAAAATCCAGAACACACTAAACAGTGAAAAATAAAATAACGAACTGTCATATTCGGCCAACCCCACCACCAGCTACATACTATCTACCCAAACAAAATAAATAAACCACATACATACATACACTAACCAAACCCTATTTCTAACCTAAAGTAAAGCACCAAAATCCTACTTCTAACCCTACTCTAAACCCCCAAAACACAACTATGTACTATCCTTAACCTCTCCCTAACCCTAAGGTCTGTAACTACTGCACAAGTCCCCTATAGACATGCACCCAAAAAAATAAATACACATACATATAACAAAACCTTACTTGCAACACTACACTAAACCCCACATACACAACTATCTATGCACTATCCTTAACCCCTCCCTAACCCTAAGGTTTGTAACTACTGCACACTTCCCCTACATACATACACCCAAAACAAATAAATAATACACATACATACAGCTAAATAAAACCCTACTTCTAACACTACACTAAATCTTACATACATTACCTGTCTATTAACTTACCTTAACCCACATCCTAAGACTAAAGTCCTATCTATCGCACACTTACCTTACGGAGCTATACTGCAGACGGGCCAACCATTGCACTTCGACATTTTCATTTTCGCTGGTTCGGACATTCGGCGTTTCCGTATTTCGTGCAATACGTGTCGCTCTTTCTGTATTCACGATTACGGTCTTTCGCTCTGCTAATAGGAACCCAGTTGTGGTGGTTGCATTGGTTAGTCTTCCTTAGACTTAAATTTTGGTGTGTTAGTTGTGTTGGCTGTGCCAGTTACTCTTCCTTTGACTTATGCTTTGGTATATCACCAGTTGTGGTTGTTGTGTTGGATGCTATTCCTTAGACCTAAGTTTTGGTATATCAGCAGTTGCGGTGGTTGAGTCAGTTCTCATTTCTTAGGCTTAAATTTTGTTGTATCAGCAGTAGTGGTGGTTGTTTCAGTTGCTGTTCCTTAGACTTAGGTTTTGGTGTTTCAGCAGACATGGTAGTTGTGTCACTTACAGTTCCTTGTGCAAAAGTTTTGGTTTATCCTTTGTTGTGACTGTTGTGTCGGTTACCCTTATTTAGACTTAAGTTTTGGTGTATCAGCAGTAATGGTGGTTGTGCCAGTTACTGTTCCTTAATCTTAAGTTTTGGAGTATCAGCAGTCATGGTAGTTATGTCAGCTATTCTTCCTTAGACTTAAGGTTTTGTGTCTCAGCAGTAGTTTTGGTTGTGTCAGTTACTGTTCCTTCCTTATGGTGTATCAGCAGTTGTGGTGACTGAGTCTATTACCATTCCTTAGAGTTTAATTTTTGTGGATCAGCAGTCATGGAGGTCATTGTATGAAGAAAGCTTCAGGCAAGGTCACTTGCTCCACTGATAACAGGCAACACCAGTCAAATGTGAAGCATAGAAAACTGTTCTGTTGCTGATATATGATATGCAAAGATGAATTTATCAAACCAGTTTCAGGTGTTGAGAGCAGAAATACCACAGTCAGCCTTTCAGGTTGAAGAGAGAGTGGTGTATTCTTCTTCACCACTTCCATTGGAAATGTTGTTTCCAGATCTCATTCTTCTTATGACATACCTCTCCCAAACTAGGTATATCCTTTTTTCTCTCAAACTCTTTCCATACTCCTCCAGAGCACAATCCCCGAGTCTCCTCCACTTAACAGTTTCTGAGCTTAAGGTACTATGGCCAGAGTGAGTTAGCTGCCCCCTGTACCCCAACTACCTCTTAATCTTACTTGTTTACCAGTCTTACACTCCTATGTAGCCACTACCTGCCAAGTATCACCAGGTAGCTCCATCACATTATGTTAAAATATATACATGTGTGTATGTGGGTGCATGTGTGTGTGTATGTGTGCGTGCGTGCATGCATGCATACATGTGTGCGTGTGTGTGTGTGTGTGTGTGTGTGTGTGTGTGTGTGTGTGTGTGTGTGTGTGTGTGTGTATATGCATGTGGGTTTCTGCTATGATGCATTTGTGTGAGGCCTGTATTGCACAGATTACAGTCAACCCTTTTTTCTTCGATGTCTTACTTTAAATGGTACAGTATATCTGTGCAGATGAGTGAGTGGTAAGGCAACCAAATGGAACACAAGTGGCCATGATCTAGGACTGAATCCTAGTTTCCAGATAGTCTGAGTTTGGGACAGGGACTGAAAATTTAATTGAGTGTTCTAAGTAGCTAGGTGGGAGGAAGGGGAAGGGGATAACTAGCCTCCCACTGAAAGTGGTATCCCCAACATCAATTCATTGTGGGTGGATAGGTGGCAGTTTAATGGACTATTTGCACTATCTAGGGAAAGGTAAGGGTGGCCTAGCTTCTTCCAGAATCTATCACCACCAATGTCAATAGTTACTTTATGCAAACCATCACCACCCCTGTTAATAATAACAGCAACACCTATCTGACCAACAACCTGTACCCTCCTCCCATTGTGCCACTTTTTCCCTAAATCCAATATCCACAGACACAATTAAAAAAAAAGCTGCTCCAAAAATTCAAACCCACATCTCTGGCTGCAGACAACCTTTCAATTGATTACCGTAAAGTTTCAAAAGAAGCAATAGCCTATCCAGTTTCCATTCTACTGAACAGGACATCCAAGAACAGTACATTCTGGCCATCTGGAAAATATCCTACATCCTATCTCTACATAAAGGGGGTAACTGAAGACCTATCTAATTATTGCCCAGTTGCCATTTTTCTATCCTTCTCAAAAATCCTTAATACATTTGTCCATACACAATTTTTCTTGTATCTCTTAGACAATAACATTATCTCCCCTACAAAACAGGGCTTCAGACCCAATCACAGTACTGCAACAGCACTTTACGAACTTCACAAGCACTGTCAATCTGAAAAGAAACAATGGTAAAATACTCTGTGTTCTATTTTTTGATCTCAATGGCATTCAACATTGTCTATACTTTTTCAAAAATTAATCTCATAAGGCACTCAAACTCAGCCCTACAGTGGTTCATTAGATATGTTTCAAATAGACTCAAAGCTGTCATTTGGGAGTCCAAACTCTCCTTTTTTCTTCTTCCAGTTACAGTAGGGATACTCCAGAGTTTAATCTTAGGTTCTTTACTTTTCAACATTTTCATAAATGATCTTCAGACAACCTCCAGTCATGCCGTGTTGCTACATAATGCAGATAACTCATTGCCCATCCATAAAGCAGGAAACCTTAACTCACTTTAAATGAAAACTCAAGAATCATTTTTTCCATTGAGTCCTGGATTATTAACTCCCAGCTCCTGATAAATCCCAAAAAGATCAAATTACTTCTCCCCACTTCCAAATCATGCTATGACTCTAAACCAGACCTAACCATTACTTCCCTAAACAATACTCAGATTCAACAAGTTACTCACTCCAAACTAAGGGTCACTACTAAAATGTAGAAGGAAACACGAACCCAGAGTACAAACAGCTTCTTTAATCCATCTACACACACTAAGCACTTTTACCATACAAATGGCATCTTCAGAGTGAGTAGTAACCACAAAACAACTCATTAAATACATGTCAATTAATCAATCAAGCATAAATTAATATAATCACACTTTTCTTAAAGTAAAACACACTTCATACATCATATTCAACCTAAAGGGTCTATATTAGAACATCAAAGTTTCAGAACTTCGAATGTTCTAATATCGACCCCTATTTAGCGAACGTTAAAAACATCGAACATACAGAACAGCAAATTTTTTCCTAGGGAAAAAATTTACTGTTCCAAAACACATACACACAACACAAGCACACCAAACAAACAGCAAGCCACAGACATACACCTAAAATCTTACATCTAACCCTACACTAAACTGTACATACACCACTATCTACCCACTTACATTAACCCAAACTCTAACCCTAAGGTCCGTCACTATTGCATACACACCTCACCTGCGCCCTAACCCTAACTCACCTACCCTGCCCTAACCCTCACGTCCACACATTCGAACACTTACCTGACCCGCGCCCTAACCCTAACTCACCTAACCCATCCTAACCATCACATCCACACAATCGCACACTTACCTGAACCCGACCCGTAACTTTCCACCACAGTGCTGAAAATAGCGAAGCGACAGGAACAGACAACCAAATTCTTTCCCTAGGAAAGTATTCGGCTTTCTGTCACTTCGCTGTTTTCAGCTTTCACTGAATAGGGGTCAATATTAGAAGATTCGAAGTTCTGAAACTTTGATGTTCTAATATAGACCCCAACCTAAATATGGCCCTGTCTCATAAACAAATAAACCTAATGTCTTAATATAAAAACTTTTACTAAAAATTAAAAATAATTATTTGTTGTAAAATATTTATATGAAAAATGAACATAAATTACATATTTCAATTTTAGCAGCTCTTAATCTCAATACTGGTCCTAAAGATATATGTTCATTTAGACCAGGTGATGTTGCATCTAAAATCACTTGCCACTTATACTCAAAGAATTCAACTTCCAATTTGACATCACCACCTATGTCATTTTGAAAAACCCTATCAATCACAAAAAATAAAAATTTCTTGAAATTTATGCACTTAGTACTGTGCATATATAAGGCATTGTGGGGGTCTTTAATCCTTATTGCTCTTAGGTGCTCTATTATCAGTTCCCTCAACCTACGTGTAGTCTTTCCTACAAAAAAACTAGTGCAGGAAGTACATGTAGTTAGGTAAACCACTTTGGAGGTGTTGCAATTACACCTACCTGGACATTTAATGCTCCTGTTATAACTCGGGACACTAACATAGGGTCCATCATTGATGAATCTGCGGGGCTTACAAGTCCCACATTTATTCATCCTAGAAAATATGTTGTTTCGAGGCCTCAGTTCCATCAAATGTTCTTTTAGATTTCTTCTCTTTGAAAATACAATCCTGGGATACACACCCAAATTGCTTTTAAGTTCACTATCAAAACTTGTATCCCATATTGTCCTAATAGTGTCCAATATATCATTTGTTTGACTATTATATTTCAAAATCAAAACCCTGGAATCAAAGTTATTCACATGACTTCTGTTTCCTACTTCTATACTTCTCTCTTTTAATATGGGTGGAAAATTAGTCTCCCTTTTACCAATAACTTCATTACACATTTTTATCAACATTTTTAAGGGGTAACCCCTATCTAGGAACATCCCTATCAATGTATGTAACTCTTGTTTACAAACTTCGTTGTCGCTGATAAGACATGACAACCTTGCCATTTGCCCCTTTACAATACCCCTACGTTGATGTGGGGGATGGCAACTATTGAAATGGAGCAATTAGTTACTATAGGTCTCTTTTCTATAAATATTGCTCTGTAACCCTTGTGCAGTTTTAGTTAACTTGATATCAAGAAATTCTATCATTTGACTATCCCATTTCCATGTGAATTAAAAAAAAAGGGGTAGTAATATTAAAATATTCCACAAAATTTGCCGCTTCAACACTATTGCCTCTCCAAAGTATCAGAATGTCATCCAAAAATTGATTGTAAAGAACAATCTTGTCTCTGTATGGTGAATGAAATACAAATTCATCTTCCCAATGGAGTAGGACCAAATTGGCAAAACTGGGGGCACATTTTGCCCCCATTGCCACTCCAGAAACATGATGATAGATTTCCCCCTCAAATGACAAATAATTATTTTTGAGCACTGTTTCCATTAATGCTACCATCACATTTATTTTATCACTTGTTAATTGGCCACTTTTTACCAAACTTTGTGTAAAATAATTTATACCTTCATCTTGTGGTATAGCTGTAAATAGATTGACCACAATCTATAGTTAAAAATGTCCAATCTAAATCTTCACCATTAAGTGTGGACAGTCTTTCAAGACAATGCCACAAGTCTTTTAAGATATGTGGAACCCAGCCACTAACCGCTGGATCCCTTTGTCAACAAAAGCAGCAATAGGTTCAGTCTTGGAACCTTTACTAGAAACAATAGCTCTACATGGGGGATCATTCAAGTTTTTATGGATTTTGGGAATCACAAATACTACGGGTGTGACTGGGTGCTCCACATTCAAAAAATTAAACTCATCAGGGTTTAAAGTCCCCTGAAACAAAGCGTCAAGCAAAAATAGGTCAATCCTATGGTATGCTATATGAAGTTCATTTCTAGAAACACATGAATAGGTGGTGGGGTAATCAAGAATGTCTTGCATTTTAGAAATATAATCAAATTGTGACATAATGACCGCCCCCACCACCCTTGTCAGGTTTCATAATTCTTAAATCAGTAGAACCTGTCATTTCAAACAATGCATTACTTTCATCTCTAGTTAAGTTATCACCATAGTGACAATCTTGCTTTCTTTTAATAACATTTTGTATACTTATAATAGTTGCTTTTTCAAATAACATAACACCCCTGGAAGATGGTGGCATAAAAGTACTCTTTCTAGTTAAACCATTGTGATTCACATTATTAGTCACATCACCTCAATCCCTGAAAAAAAAGACTTAGATTTAACTGTCTGGCATATACTCTTACATTTGTGTACACATCAACAATATTAGAATGATATTCTGGAACAAATGAGAAGCCTTTGCTCAAAAGATCATGAGCTTCTTTTATGTCTATGGCACTAAAATTATAAATGCTAAATCCAGTTTTCTTGAACACTTTGCATACAGGCATTACATTTTCAGAATACAGCAGTAACTCATTTTGTTCATTATTAAACATACAGTTCTCTGTGGAATAATTCACATTAATACCAATCAATGTCTTTTCTTATTGTTGAACCACTGGTTGTTCTTCCGGTGGTTGTTCCTCCAATACTGTGGTTGCTGCTGCTCTACTTCGTGATATTGATTTAGTTGCACACCTCCCCTTTTGTTTTATAAGCGTTCTGATCTCCTCAATTGAGGTGGGCATTCTAAAAAATGCTCCTGTTCAGCATCTAAGTCATCTGCCGAATAGTCAGTTTCATTAAGGGCACAGTTGTTAATGTTCTCATTTATCCGTACACCCCCATGTTGTTACCTTTCACATAGTTTTTACCAAAAGCATAAGCAAGATTATTTTTGTAATCATGTATATCCCTAGATAGCTTTTTAATTTTGATCTTGACACTTTTATCAACATATTTTTCTACATTGGCCGAAATGGTTTGATAACTTTTTATATGTTGAAAAAACACCAAATCACTTGTAATACTTTCATTTAATGAAACTATCTCTTTTTTAAGTGATATTAACTTACTTTGGTTGTTTTTGATGATAATGTCCAACATTTGCAATCCACTTTTGTCAAATAAGTCCACAAGTTCTTTATAGGCTTGCGACCCCTCTTCTATCCCATTCTGTAGTTTCCAAATTCTAAGACCTTTGGGCACTTGCTTTAGTGCCATCGATTTAACCAAAAAGGCATTGTCGAGTTGCAGGCCTCTAAATTTCTGACATATGCCCTCAAAATGGTCAAGTTGTTGCTTAATGGTTAATCCAATCCTTTCCTCCTCATTCAAGACCGAGAAATCCAAATCAGGTAACCATAACCATTGTTGAATATTTCTTCCATCAGAACGCTCACCACGACTTTCAGGACGATCTTCTGCTCCGTTGATATTTGTTCAACTCTTCAAGGGCTGGCGGTGAATGCAAACTAAACAATTCTACTGTGAAGCAGATAGCGTCTCTTGCGACTTATGTAAAACATCCTTAGAGTCAAGCAGGGCCATACGTTTTTTAACGGAAGCAGTTAGATCCGCAACCGCTGCTTCCATGAGTCAAAATACGACTTAGATATAAAAAATAAAATAAAATAGAATATATAATAAAAGAAGCCAAGAAAGTACACAAATCGGAATCCAAATGAAACACTTACAAAAATGAAATGGTTACCCAATGGGTAGGTCACTTGTAAAATGTGGACGGAAACACGAAACAGAGTACAAATCCAACAGCTTCTTTAATCCAGCTACACACACTAATCGCTTTCGCCATACAAATGGCATCTTCAGAGTGAGTAGTATCCACAAAACAACTCATTAAATAAACGTCAATTAATCAATCAAGCATAAATTAATGCAATCACAGTTTTCTTAAAGCAAAACACACTTCATACATCATATTCAACCTAAATATGGCCCTGTCCCATAAACAAATAAACCTAATGTCTTAATATAAAAACTTTTACTAAAAATTAAAAATAATTATTTGTTGTAAAATATTTATATGAAAAATGGACATAAATTACGTATTTAAATTTTAGCAGCTCTTAATCTCAATACTGGTCCTAAAGATATATGTTCATTTAGACCAGATGATGTTGTTGCATCTAAAATTACTTGCCACTTATACTCTAAGAATTCAACTTCCAATTTGGCATCACCACCTCTATCATTTTGAAAAACCCTATCAATCACAAAAAATAAAAATTTCTTGAAATTTATGCACTTAGTACTGTGCATATATAAGGCATTGTGGGGGTCTTTAATCCTTATTGCTCTTAGGTGCTCTGCTATCCATTCCCCAACCTATGTGTAGTCTTTCCTGCATAAAAACTAGTGCAGGAAGTACATGTAGCTAGGTAAACCACTTTGGAGGTGTTGCAATTGCACCTACCTGGACATTTAATGCTCCTGTTATAACTTGGGACACTAACATAGGGTCCATCATAAATTAATCTGCAGGACTTACAAGTCCCACATTTATTCATCTTAGAAAATATGTTGTTTCGAGGCCTCAGCCCCTCCAAATGTTCTTTTAAATTTCTTCCCCTTGAAAATACAATCCTGGGATACACACCCACATTGCTTTTAAGTTCACTATCAAAACTTGTATCCCATATTGTCCTAATAGTGTCCACTATATAATTTGTTTGACTATTATATTTCAAAATCAAAACCCTGGAATCAGGTTCTACTGATTTAAGAATTATGAAACCTGACAAGGGTGGTGGGGTGGCCATTATGTCACAATTTGATTATATTTCTAAAATGCAAGACATTCTTGATGACCCCACCACCTATTCACATGTTTCTAGAAATTAACTTCATATAGCATACCAGAGGATTGACCTATTTTTGCTTGATGCTTTGTTTCAGGGGACTTTAAACCCTGATGAGTTTAATTTTTTGAATGTGGAGCACCCAGTCACACCCATAGTATTAGGGATTTCCAAAATCCATAAAAACTTGAATGATCCCCCATTTAGAGCTATTGTTTCTAGTAGAGGTTTCAAGACTGAACCTATTGCTGCTTTTGTTGACAAAGGAATCCAGCGGGTAGTGGCTGGGGTTTCACATATCTTAAAAGACTCTTGGCATTGTCTTGAAAGACTGTCCACACTTAATGTTGAAGATTTAGATTGGACATTTTTAACTATAGATGTGGTCAATCTATTTGCAGCTATACCACAAGATGAAGATATAAATTATTTTACACAAAGTTTGGTAAAAAGTGGCCAATTAACAAGTGATAAAATAAATTTGATTGTCGCATTAATGGAAACAGTGCTCAAAAATAATTATTTGTCATTTGAGAGGGAAATCTATCATCATGTTTCTGGAGAGGCAATGGAGGCAAAATGTGCCCCCAGTTTTGTCAATTTGGTCCTACTCCATTGGGAAGATGAATTTGTATTTTATTCACCATACAGAGACAAGATTGCTCTTTACAATCGATTTTTGGATGACATTCTGGTACTTTGGAGAGGCAATAGTGTTAAAGCGGCAAGTTTTGTGGAATATCTTAATAGTACTACCCCTTTTTTAAATTCACAAGTAAATGGGATAGTCAGATGATAGAATTTCTTGATATCAAGTTAACTAAAACTGCACAAGGGTTACAGAGCAATATTTATAGAAAAGAGACCTATAGTAACTCATTGCTCCATTTCAATAGTTGCCATCCCCCACATCAACGTAGGGGTATTGTAAAGGGGCAAATGGTAAGGTTGTCACATCTTATCAGTGACAACGAAGTTTGTAAACAAGAGTTACATACATTGATAGGGATGTTCCAAGATAGGGGTTACCCCTTAAAAATGTTGATAAAAATGCGTAATGAAGTTATTGGTAAAAGGGAGACTAATTTTCCACCCATATTAAAAGGGAGAAGTATAGAAGTAGGAAACAGAAGTCATATGAATAACTTTGATTCCAGTGTTTTGATTTTGAAATATAATAGTCAAACAAATGATATAGTGGACACTATTTGGACAATATGGGATACAAGTTTTGATAGTGAACTTAAAAGCAATTTGGGTGTGTATCCCAGGATTGTATTTTCAATGGGAAGAAATCTAAAAGAACATTTGAAAGGGCTGAGGCCTCAAAACAACATCTTCTCTAGGATGAATAAATGTGGGACTTGTAAGTCCTGCAGATTCATCAATGATGGACCCTATGTTAGTTTCCCGAGTTATAACAGGAGCATTAAATGTCCAGGTAGGTGCAATTGCAACACCTTCAAAGTGGTTTACCTAGCTACATGTACTTCCTGCGCTAGTTTTTATGTAGGAAAGACTACACGTAGGTTCAGGGAATGGATAGTAGTGCACCTAAGAGCAATAAGGATTAAAGACCCCCACAATGCCTTATATATGCACAGTACCAAGTGCATAAATTTCAAGAAATTTTCATTTTTTGTGATTGATAGGGCTTTTCAAAATGACAGAGGTGGTGATGCCAAATTGGAAGTTGAATTCTTAGAGTATAAGTAGCAAGTGATTTTAGATGCAACATCACCTGGTCTAAATGAACATGTGTCTTTAGGACCAGCACTGAGATTAAGAGCTGCTAAAATTTAAATATGTAATTTATGTTCATTTTTCATATAAATATTTTACAACAAATAATTATTTTTAATTTTTAGTAAAAGTTTTTATATTAAGACATTAGGTTTATTTGTTTATGGGACAGGGCCATATTTAGGTTGAATATGATGTATGAAGTGTGTTTTGCTTTAAGAAAACTGTGATTGTATTAATTTATGCTTGATTGATTAATTGACATTTATTTAATGAGTTGTTTTGTGGTTACTACTCACTCTGAAAATGCCATTTGTATGGCGAAAGCGATTAGTGTGTGTAGCTGGATTAAAGAAGCTGTTGGATTTGTACTCTGTTTCGTGTTTCCGTCCACATTTTACAAGTGACCTACCCATTGGGTAACCATTTCATTTTTGTAAGGGTCACTACTGATGTTGTTCTTCTTTTGGCTTTTCCCGGTTAGGGGTTGCCCCATTGGCACTCCGATCCGCTATTGATTGGCAGTAGATTTTTACAGTGCCGAGGTGCCAGCTCTACTTTTAACCTTCAATGAAGCCACGCCCATTCACGCATGTCTTTCGAACACGACTCGACCATGGGGAGGACATGCAGACTCCACACAGAAGGCGCTCCAGCCGAGAATTGAATGGGAGAACCTCTTGCTGTGAGGTGACAACACTACCGCTGCACCACTGCGGCTTCCACCACCGCAGGGTCACTACTGATGATAATCTAAAATTTGACCTACACATACAAAATGGAGTAAAACGACATATCAAAAACTCATGATCCTATACTGCATACATAAATTTCTTACTAAGGGCAGCATAAAAACTATAATCTTTTCCTATCTATGTCTAACAGTATGCCTCATCCATACTCACAACATTGTACTCTTTTGTGTCTAGTAAACTACAGTAACATTACAAAAAATGCAAAATTTGCATGCAGCCTTCCCTGGAGGTCTAATCATTGTGTAGCCCTCCAAAAACTCAATGGCTGGAACTATCTCAACAACTGAGCTACACTGTACTACTTATGGCACACAATCACTTCTATAAACTGAACAAATGTCCCAATCCAAATATATCCTTATACCATGCATACTAACAAGAAGTCTGTGATCCACATACAAATACTTACTAAGCATACACAAAGCTAATAATTCAGAAGTTGAAGCCCTATATATTCCATAATATGGAACTCTCTCCCTATAAACCTAATGTTCAATGGCAACGTTTTTATTTGCAGCACAATTTAAAATCTAACTAACAGACCATTGGATATATTTTTGTAACACTCCAGGATAATCCCAACATCTCTCTCTCTCCCTTTACTTTCCCTCTCTAACCTCATCACCTCTTTTTTTGTAATAATCAAGAGAGTCTCCTGTGTAAATTGTACAAAATAAAAATCTTTTGTAAATAATTCTTTCCAATCACAACTATTCCTATACTCACTTACTCTAATGCTACTGAAATTAGTGATACTCACTTTAAATAAACTTTCTAACTTTCATTCTTACAACATAACTGGCATTCTTTATAATATGGTTTCAACTTTGTATTCTGCTGTTTTATCTTCTATATTCCTTTCCACTCAGTAGGTACAGTAAGTATGATCAAAATGTACACGTTACCGTCAACAAGTGCCGCAGATTTATTTACTTATTTTATGATTCTCTTTATTTATTTATTTATTTTACATTTGTTGACCAGGTTTGTCTGGCTGATCTGATAGCCCTTTTTCAGTGGAGGTCAGGGGAGAAAAGCTCCACAAAAATTACAGTAGAATTGTAAATGAAAATAGTGTTATAAGCAAAACAATTAAAATGTTCAAGTTGAAGCAGTAAAAGCATAAAAATTATTTACAGAGTTTAAGTTGAGCTCTAACTTAAGATATGTACAAAAACAGTAAGCAGAGTTTGTAAGTACAGCCATGTGGAGCTAGAGTTAGTGAGGATCATACAGGTAGTAAATAAGTAGAAATATTTTAAGATTGAGTGACCAGTATTTACCTAGATAAGATGACTAAGACAGCTGACACATAACAGAAATGGCCAGTAAGGGCAGAGAGTAAGCTACGTAGGAGAGGGAGACAGTTTATGGAGGGCAAGTACATTGACATGACCATCAACCTTTTAGGTAGTCTTTGGTGGCTTATTTAAATTCTTTGAGCTTTTTAAGTCATCTAATTTTCAATGGGAGTTTGTTCCAAGAAATGGTAGGGAAGTATCTATAGAGGTTTTGACCAATTTTGCTCTTGGGTTTATAGATTTGTAGTAAGTCTTGGTCTGAGCTACGGAGAGTCCTAGAAGGAGTGTAGAAGGAGATTAGATGGGACAAGCTCAGACAGAAAGATGTTTGGTTCAAAATAGAGTGGATAAGCTGAGAGAGGAGTAGCAGGTGGGGGAATTCTAGCCAGTTTAAGTGTTTTAAAAACAGACAGTGATGAGCTGTATAGCTTTGATTTGCAGCAAATCTGGCCACTTTGTTATAGGTAGTTTCAAGCTTAGTTAGGAGAGAGGTTTGGAGGTTGGTGAGTAGTTGAGAGCTGTACAATATGCTTGGAAAGAGATAGGCATGAAAGGGGGAGACTTTAACTTTGTTAGATAGGAACTTTTTATTTCTGTATAAGAGGCCAAGTTTTTTGATGGGTTTTCTTAATGCAAGTGTTAACATGCAAATCAAATTTCAGTTGGTCATCTATCATGAACCCTAGAATTTTTGTGTTGGGTTCAGCTATGATAGGTGTTTTATTTAGAGAATTAATAGCAAAAGTGGATTTAAGGTGGTTTAGGTTTTTGGGAAGAAAAAGTAAAAGTTTGGTCTTTTTAGGATTCAGAATTAGCTGGTTGTTAGAGAGCCAGGTTTCAACAGAGTTGAAGGATTTCTGAGTAATAGAATTTAAGTCAGAGACAGTGTCAGCAATTGTCATGACTATAGAGT
The DNA here is from genome assembly GCF_019279795.1 of Protopterus annectens. NCBI lineage: Eukaryota > Metazoa > Chordata > Ceratodontiformes > Protopteridae > Protopterus > Protopterus annectens. The sequence continues at coordinate 1,164,298,328 of NC_056728.1, read as the reverse complement.
AATCAGCATATTGGACAAGGAATGACTGAGGGCAGGGGCTATAGTGTAGATTAGTAAAGATACTGAAGACTAGTGGACCAAGTATAGATCCTTGAGGAACACCCATTTTGATATGGAGAGGAGGAGAAAGAGCAGAGAACCATTTTACTGATTGTAGTCCCTATCCTATCCCCAAGAAACCATAATTCTAGGCGATGTTAACATTGATTGGAACACAATCAATGCTGATAATCCCTCATCTCATATTAACCTGCATGGTTTTTCCCAAAATATTACCTCAACCACAAGAGTCAATAAGCCCAATAAGAAAGAGAGCACCTTAGACTGGATACTCACAAATAAAGACAACAAAAAGTATAGAATAGGTACTATGCCAGATGATATCAGCGACCACTCCCTAACCTACATTACCAGACAAAAGTTAGAATGTACAAACCTTCCAAATACAAGGCTAATTCGTTCTACCAAACATTTTAACTTAGAACATTTTCAAGCTGAACTGAGAGCATGTAATTGGAATTGCTTAAAATCTCTCCCCCTACAGGAGGCAGTCTCAGTCTTTAACTCTACCTTCTTATCCATACTGAATAGATATGCTCCAGAATGTTCTATTAGAGTAAAGACCAAAACAGCCCCATGGCTTACCAACAACACTAAGAAACTTATTCTTATTAGAAACAAAGCATGGACAAAATGGAGAAGCCTTAAACAGAACCCTGATTTAGTACATTACCGCCAGCTCAGAAATCAGGCTAAGAAATCAATAATCTCTGACAAGAAACATTTCTACTGTAAACTTCAAGAAACCCATCATAACAATGCCAAACAATTCTGGTCATCAGTAAACAGACTACTTTCCCCAGGAACTGTAAAAACTCCTTCCCCCCTTAACGCTGACCCTGAAACCCCTCTCCAGACTGCTAATGATTTTAACTCTTTTTTCTCTGAAACTATCCAATCCCTAGCAAAACAAATGAACACCAACGACCCTAATATTCCATCTAACATAGCTAACTCCTCCTACAACTTCTCTCTAAAACCTATACCTACTTCTTTCATCTACAAACTCATTGTCAAACTGAAACCTTGCACCCCTTCTGCTGACAAGCTCCCTTCTCTATTCCTTCAGAAAGCTGCCAAAGAAATTGCGTATCCTATTTCCTTACTTATAAACAGAACTATCCAAGAGGGAACTATCCCTGACATCTGGAAAATCTCTTACATAATCCCACTTCATAAAGGAGGTAACTCCCTTGACCTCTCCAACTTCAGACCAATTGCCCTTCTCTCACCCCTTGCAAAAATCATGGAAAAATGTATTCATCAGCAACTCGTTCACTACCTCTCTCTTCACAATATAATTGCAACCTGTCAGCATGGCTTTAGACCTCACCACAGTACCACAACTGCCCTTCTTTCATTTGTAGACACTATCAACAAAAATCGAAACAACAATACACTCTCTTCCGCTCTTTTCATTGATCTCTCCAAAGCTTTCGACATGGTCAACCACTCTCTCCTACTAAACATTCTTGAATCTCTCTCTTGTGACAAAGTCGCCATTAATTGGTTTAGTTCTTATCTTAACAACAGACAGCAAGCCGTAATATGGGATAACCATATCTCATCACTACTACCCATTTCCATCGGAGTTCCTCAGGGCTCCATTCTTGGTCCACTCCTGTTCTCCCTTTTATCAATGATCTTCAGACTTCTATCCCACAAGCAACCTGCATACAATATGCAGATGATTCTACCCTCATCTGCTCAGCACCTTCCTCTACTGAGCTGATCTCACTAACCCAAACTACCTTTAATGCTGTAGAAACTTGGTTCTCTAGACGCTTTCTCCTATTAAATGCCAAAAAAACAAAACTTCTCCTCTTCACCCCCACCACTCGGTCTCCCCCCTTACATTTCTCCATTCTCTCTAATAATGGTACTATCATCTCTCCTGATCCAACTACAAAACTATTAGGAATAACCATCGACAATAATCTCTCTTTTGACCAGCACATTAACAACAACATCAGGTTAGTCAACAGAAAAATTGGTTCCCTATATCGTATCAAACCTTTCCTAACCCCAACAACCAGAACCAAGATTGCACAATCTCACCTTCTATCTACCCTCCTATATGCTTCCCCAATTTATACTAACCTAAAGAAAACCAATCTAAAAAAACTTGCTACTTGCTATAACAATATAGCTCGCTTTGCCACTAGTAACCCCTTTAGGACCCATCATTGTATAAACCTAAAACAACTAGGCTGGCTAGAAGTTCAAAACCACATTATTATTCCTCAACTCACTATTGCCCACAATATACTATACCAACCTGACTATACCCCTATACTCTCACAACTACTAATCCCTTACAACAATCTTAACTCTCTTCGCTCATCTAGTAAACTCATGACAAAAACTATAAAGGCAAACAATACAGCAGGTGACTCCTTTTCAGTAACACAATAGGTAGAACTTGGAATCTCTTACCTTGTGACATAACTTTGACTACATCCTTGCCACTTTTCAAACAGAAAATTAAACAATACTTCCAAAATCATTGGCTTTGTTCCTGTAGTACACCTGACTAACCTGCGTCTTCTCCACTCTTTTTCATCCCTGCACTTCATTAGTTCTATTCCTTTTACTGTTAGTTTTTAAGTATGTACTTTCTGCACAATTATGTGATATTTTATTATCTGCATATTTTTAACTTGATTTGCTTGACTTTATCCTCACTCCATTGTTTTCTATTTTCCCTGATTGTAGTTATATCTTAGAATAATTAGATTTATATCTTTTTGTAATTTTTCTTAGCTTATAGTGGAGCTTTTCTCCTCGGGCCTCTGCTGAAAATGGACATGTATCCAGCCAGACTAGCCCGGTCAACAAATGTAAAATAAAAATAAAATAAAATAGTCAATCTGTGAGGTAACTAGTAAACCAGGTAATGGTAGAGGTGGAGAAATTTCATGTATTATTGTAAATTTGGAGCTTTTCTAGGGCTTAACCCTAAGTAAAATAGATTTTTTTCACTTATTGATTTCAAGAAAATTAATGGATCCTCTGTCCATTTGCATACAGACACACATTACATTATTATAACAGCTGTGACATAGTTTATTCCCATCTCATAAACAAAGCAAAAGAACCAGCCATTAGCAGCCAATAACTCCTGTATGCAACTGTATACATGCATCAATCGGTTAAGATTATATTAAACAGGCAGAATGCTAGTCATTCACTGAGCAAACCAAATAAGGTAGTCAGAGCACATAAACAATGCTTGCACAATTACAGTCTCCTGACCAATGAGGAGAACAGAAAGAGTGAGAGAGAGAGAGAGAGAGAGAGAGAGAGAGAGAGAGAGAGAGAGAGAGAGAACGAGGGTTCCAGTAGTATCGTACCATCCATTCCCTACTAAGTCCAGGAAGAAGTTTTCAGAGGGATTTTTTTTCCAGAGCAGCAACCTTCATGCCCAAGGCATGTCAGGAAATGCGATTTACATGTTATATTGCAAGACCAATCACATCAGTCTTAAGGTAATATACACATGTGAATAGGCCAGAGAAGACTGTGGCCCCTTGAGTTAACATTCTTTATACCATACAGATGGGGAATGGATTTCCACTTTAGTAGTACATCTCAGTTTAGTGACTTTCTCTCTCTTTTACTAATATCAAGAAATTCAAACTGGGTTGTGTGTTTGGGAATATGACTGTATAACATATATTGCCAGATCTCCACAAAAAACACAAGACACAAACTGGAAAAGACAAAACTCCAAAGCTGAGCTTAGAATTGAGGGCCTTAGAAAGATAGTACTATAAGGCTTCATTTCATTTTATTTTAACATATTTTGTCTGTTTTGTGTATTAATTTCTGTGTATTATATGTTTCATATGATTCATATATAATTTTAAATTCTTTTTTGAGTAGTGACAATATGGTTATTGTGGAGTGTGAATTCATGTTTTATCAAAAAGTGAATTTTAATATGAAAATATACATGGTTTTATGAAAATACCTTTAGGCAGTGAAATTTTAAGGAATTTTTGTATCTGTCACTTTAATATAGGACTGATTAGTTTGTAATTGGCTGATTACACTAATTACTAGGGGAGTTGTTTGTTATACAAGACTGAATGACTTGAAGAACTGTTATCTGATGAAGTCCAATTGTTTTTGAATGGACGAAAGGGCTAATCATTAAAGTTTCTGGTGAACTTCTACGCTCAGCTTTGGAGTTTTGTCTTTTCCATATATCGCCATATAGCAGAAAACATTGGTCAAAATATAATAAACATACTAGAAGCACAATGTATAGAGGCAAAGGATGTAAAATACATTGTTAGCTGGTTAAGACTGGCCACCACTGACTGTATCACATATATAAGAGTATGGCATGCTCAGGCTGCAGAGATCAGCCATGACCTTCAAGTCTTAGCCATAAATCAGGGTGGGATCCTACTCCACCCATTCTTAATGATACTTCAGAAGTGCACACATGTACAGCATTCATTGGTAGAAAGTACAGCAGACTCTCCCAAAAGTGGTTATTGCAAGAGCTACATGTTGTCTATCCCAGGCACCATCTGCTGATAACCCCCACAGCTTTGCTACTTTGTGCTGCTACAGTCACCTACGCAATACCAGGAAACTACAATTTGAATAACCACTACAATAAATGCAGGAAACTTACTGAAAACAAACATACAAGTACACTCAGTGCTGCAGACATGACAATGCATCATCACTGGGTGACTGTGTCAGGAGAAAGAAATCCCAACTGGGACTCAGCTTCAGAACAGCTCTGAGAGGATTTCAGAGTCAGCTAGGTATTTCACTCTGGATGTCCTTGTTGAAGCAAGAAACTCAGTGCAGTGGTGTTAAACTGCAGTGGCCTGACTCACATAGTGACAGTATAGTTGGAGGCAATCTGAGTTTTATTCTGGCCTTAGTGTAATTACTGGATCTGTTAAGCTTTGTAATTTATCTAGCCTTAACCCTGTCTATGACTGTTCAGGAACACAGCTTCTGCAGAAGTCAGTCTCACGTTAGCTTCCAACAAGGAAACTGTTGCTTCCAAGTCTCTTGTATTTTTCTTGAGCTTAGTGCTGCCCTATCACTTCATGTTCTTCCAGAATGTTAAAGGCTGGCATAACATCCATGAACTTAGTTTCTCTGAGTGTAGAATAGCAAGTCCCAGTTTTAATGCATTCTTTTAAATAATGGAGACTGAGCATTTGTTCCAGTGCTGGTAGTACCAATAACATTTAGCTCTTTTTAATCTGGTTCTTGTTTTTTTTTTTCCACTTTCCTGTTGTCATCAGTGAAGAATGGTTTGGAAGAGCAGTGTATATCTTCACTAATGTCTCCTCTTCCTCCAAAGGCATCTTACATGGCGGAATACCAAAATGCCAAATATAGTATGAAATGATTCTGTCAAAAACAACTTGAGGTAACTATGGTCAAGGTATAGCTTACTCCAATTCTTCTTTCCTCCCTTTGACAACTGTACCACTTCATCTTCTAGCCTTTAATCAGGGTCTAACCTCACCTGTCCGTAATTATATATAGTTGTTTAACTAGTCTTAATTATCTTGAGAGAGTTCTATGGACTTCTTAGCCCTAGTTGTTACATAACAAGGAAAGGAATGTCTAAGATATAGTGTCATTCATCTAAAAGTAACCTTTGAGCAATGATCTAAGTTAGCCTTGTTTTTTTAGCAATAGCTTACATTTACTTGATAAATCAGGTTAAATACTTTCTACAGCATGAATATAAATCATGTTTATTGTAGTAAGCTAACCAACAGTGAAAATATTGAAAAGTTGCCAGATTACTGAGGCCATGTTTGTCAATGTAAGTGCCTTCAATAGTTTTCCAGATTTTCATTGTGACTCTTTTCCTGAATCTAACTCATTTAAACAACACACACACACACACACACTCACACATGCACACACACACACACACACACACACACACACACACACACACACACACACACACACACACACACACACACACACACACACACACACACTTTGTGACATACTTCTCAATCTCTTAGCTCAAGAAATCTGGACAAAGCCAACCATTAGGTAGGGACAATGATCAAAAATAGGGACAGATTATAAATATTGCTCTTATAAACTTAGAAAGCTGTTAAAATAAATGGATCTGTGTTAGCATGCATTTTCATGAGGATAGGGGGTCTGAAACTCACATGCCTGTCATTAGTTAGTGATTTAAAATCACCAATGTTTTGCTAGAAAACCACAAATTTTATGAGGGACAGACCAAAACTATGTGCCAAAAATCTGGACATTCTGCAAAAATCTGCAGTTGAGAGGTATGAGTTTGTGATTGACTAGAGTGCAGCTTCACATATTAAATGTTAACGTTGTTGGCAATGAAGTCACAACTGCAGTCACACATTCTGCACTCATTTTTTTTTTTCATTTTATTTTAGCTTTTTGTGTAACCCAGAGTTGATGAATTTCCCTTGATGTGGATGGAGAAAAGAAATAAGTATGCACTTTCCCTGGCAGTCAGAAATCCAATTTTTATTTTACCACAATTTAAGCTTTATTGGTGTTGAGTAAGATCACCATTCATAGTGGGAGCACGTGTGCTGAGCTGCATATGGAATCCTGTAACATTTGCATGTATCTCTGCCATATCTACAAAATATGTTAGTTGTATGAGACATTTAAGGCCATTGGACAGCTGCTATAAAAGGAGTACTGCTCAATTGTGTGTGGTAGAATTTAATATATGTGAGATGTGATTGGTCTGTAAAGGTTATTCTTACGTCTCAGCTAAGTAAATCATGTTCTCTGCTGACATCAGGCTTTTGAGGACCCTATATGCTCTTCAGTTCTCCTTTCAAGCATTAACTGTTGCTTATGAGGCCCCAGGGTCATGTTACTATAAAAAAGGGGGGTTTGACTGAGCTGAAAGACTCCTTCATTAAATTTACATTGCAAAGTGACTAAATGTTTGCAAGATCTTCCTTCCTCAGAATGGGAAGGCCAAGGGATTACAGTAATGTTTTTGTATGTGACTATAAATAAGCAGTAAAGAAACAGGTGAATATCATGCATCACACAATTCTTGGAATGAGTTCAGAAACATCTGGAAATATTGGACATTGCTAAGATTTTGAACCCGGGAACTTTGCAAACATTTACAATTCCTGGTGGATTCTATACATTTAATTCAGATGAAGTCTTTATGTGGATGAAAATGCTCAACCCTCACAACGAAAGTGATTGACATCTGGAGTATTTTTTTTAAACAAGAAACATCTTTATTAAATTATTACTTATGAGACAGGCAATTATACATTTATATAAATGAAAACAAACCATACTGACATATTTTCAGTTGCAAACATTATACATCACTTATAATCTATCCAGTCATTGTCAGTCAAATATTACATAGCTCATTCAAATCCTGCTTTCTTTTAAATGTCATTTCTCCTCCCAAAAAATATTCTGCATGTATTTTTCCCACAATTCCCATTTTTTTCTGTGTAATTGCTCCTATCCTACCCTTTTCTAAAGATCCAATTTCCAGTTGTTTATCTCTGTTACTATATTCACTACTTCTAGTGCAGTTGGTTTAGACTTTGATTTCCATTTTCTAGTAATTGCTTTTTTGGCAGCCACCATAATTAGACTCAGCAAGGTCTTACTATGTCTAGACAATTCTGATTCTGTATCATAGCTCAAAAAAATCATTCCCTTAGTTATACCAGTTTGCTCTCCCAGTATTTCTGATAGGGTAATCTGCAGGAACATTTTTAAAGTCTGCCAACTCATTATATTCCCAGAAAATATGCTCCCAATTACCTCTTTCTTCCCCATAACACCTCTAATATTTTCTATCTACCTGAGGAAAAAAATCTTTGGAGTCTACTTGGGGTATAAAATCACCTATCCAAACACTTTCAAGCTGGGACCCTACATCTTTTAGACTTTGTTGCATATTTGGGAAACATACATATATCTCCCATTGTTTGTACGGTGAACATACACTACTGGTACCAAATAATGGACAAAAAGCATTTGGACTTAATGGTGTATGGTGAACATACACCACTACACTACACTACACTACACTACACTACACTACACTACACTACACTACACTATACTACACTACACTACACTACACTACACTACACTACACTACTATACTGTCTTTGGTAATAGTATCCAGTCTATAGCCACAGATCCCTGTTATAATCACATTAATTCTACAATTTCACCACTTCAGTGTGAGCTCAGTGTTCTGTGTTGTAGTTTTACCAACAGTAATTAAAACATAACTGAAATTATTTTGCACTCACACTCACACAATATTTTCTGGGGAGGGGGGTTGGGGAAAAATAGTAGCTCTCCAGCAGCAATACACACCCTTCACAAGTTTACAATACCCTCCTTTCAATTAGTCAAAACTAACAAAACTAAGTTTCAAAAAGTAGCAAGTAGTTCTGAGCAGTCTCATTTCACATACCGCACACTTGTAGGATCGAGTAAAATGCATAAACATTGGCAGGTACGCAAAGTTAAGTAACAGCAGTCTTTACCTGAAATAAACAAGTTAAACATTTTCTTTCCAAATAATATGCAAACAATACAGAATTTGCATAAAGAACGAAAAACAAAATATTCAAACACACATAATGCTCAGAAAATAACCTAATATCTAAAGTGGAAACCGACAGCTTCAGGCTAAATGATACATTGTGCCTTACTGCACTTGGCGTTAAAGTTCAAAATAGAATTTTCAATGTATTTACAGGCAGTATAATATACTGTGAGCTCTGTTTCCAATAGTATGTCCTAGCAGGCAGATTGTAGTAACTGTCTTAACTGACTCTTTAGGAAGCAGAGCAGTAACTCCTGTAACTTCTTCAATTAACAGTCTATGTATTTATATCATTCCAGTTGGGGGGTCCAATAAGATACTGTCTAAATATGCATCATCATCATCATCATCATCATCATCACGTGACCTAGACAGTATCTTCAAACAACCGCATTTACATTTGTACTGCAAGGTTTTATTTCACTTTTCTTAAAATGCAATCCATTGAATAAAATGCAATTCATTTACACAATCAAAAATATAGTTTATATATATATATATATATATATATATATATATATATATATATATAGATAGATATATTTCTTTTCACATATTACATTTTACTGAAAAGACAAGTACAATGTATCTTTTTTTTTCCTTTCATTTTTCGGTTACGTTTATTTAAATGTGAAAACATTAATACATCTACTTCACTTTCATGCAGTTTCCTTTTGAAAAGCAAAACAATATCATTTGTTCATTTTATTAGTTTTCCTCATGCGCAAATTAAAACACAAACTGACAAACAAACAGCTGAATTTAAGCCAGAAACTGGAGCACAAGCAGTACAATGTTGAATGTTATTTTTCATTCATTGGCAACAAGAGATAAATTAAAAGACTGAAATGAATCTTGCAGTTTATAATGGTCAATATGCAGATGTGTTTTGAAAAGGGACAGCATGGTGAGTCAGTGGTAAAATCGACAGTTTGCATCCCATAGATTACCTCCTCCTCCTACACACAATCATTCAGGGGCTGAAGCCCTCAGTCCACCTGTCTATACACAGCATGAATGTTTGGATCCACTTGTCTTTGGCTTTCAGTCACTTGCTCAGATCATTCAGTGCCATAGATATAGCTACTCAGATGTTGTAGGTCAAGGTGACACTTACTGATGTGAAGTTGATGACCTCACTCTGGACTACGATTATATTGCACACATGGTAGTTATTTCTGCATGTCATAATCTCGCATCCTCCAACAGAAAGAACAAGGCAAGTGTTATATGGTCTATCTCTGATTGTTTTTCACCGAGGTGCACTAGTTTCAGAATGAGAATAAAGTAAGGGGGGTGTTGAGAGTGAAGTGGGGGGATGGGGGCTTGCCATCTGCAAAATGCACTTTCTGTAAGTGTTTCATTTTCCTGTACTATGATGAGGTTGAGTACATATGTTATTAGAGACTATGTACTTGAGCTGTTATTTATGAGATGTTGTAGCTGACATATTGTGACATGAGCTCGGATTTGTTGAGGAGATGTAGAGGAGCCCTTGTGCCCACCCTCACCCATCATTGTCCCCTACTGACATAGCATTCTCCTCCTATCAGTGAGCATGGTGTGGCTTCCTCCCTTACCCATCTTGTCAGCATCTTCTCTCCCCAGCTTTCAATCAGTCACACTTCTAGTAATTGGAACTTCCAATTTCCTCCTAGTCACAAAAACACACACACACACACACACACACACACACACACACACACACACACACACACACACACACACACACACACACAAACTCACTTTGTTAGCAGTCAAAGTCTCTTCCCCCTGTCCAAACACATATTGTTAATGATTAAAACAGTGCCTTATACCATTGCACCTTCTAGGAGCAATTAAAGGAATTTACGGTCCCTTCACTCTCTGCGGTGGTGACCATGATACCCTGCCCATATCTGAGATTCATACTGTATGTGGAGTGACCAGTTTACTCCCAGTTTCAAATCACACTCTCTTTCAAATCTTCATGGATTTAACCCCTCCAAAGGATATGAAATTTGTGCTTTTAGCACTTTTCATCACAGCTATGAAGGAAAGTGTATAATGGCAGAATCTATTATTGTGGCATGTTCCAAAGTGCCAAAGACAAATGTTAGAACTATGTTTCATTCTTAGTAACTGCCACATATGGCTAAGTGTCAGCTGGTAGGTATGGAAGACAAAACACCTTTTCAATACCCTATCTCTGAAGGGGTCACTGTCGTATTGTCAAAACATGGTTCATTGAAACCGTGTTTCGGTGGACACAATTTAGCGAAAGTGCATTTTATTGAAAATGCACTTTTACTAAAGGGAGAGTGGTAAATTAAAGAAAGCATGCAGTTTGCATACACTGTTAGTTGTAAATCAACGTATAGTGTTGATTTACAACTAATGAAACTATCGCTGACATCGTGGTACAGTGGGGATAAAGGAATATTCCCTTTTCCCCACTGTAGTGCAATCTCGGAGTGAGAATAATAAAGTAGGAGGGTGTGGGGGGTGCAGGGGGGCATGCTCCCCTGCATAACACTGTTTGATGTTATTTATTTATTTATTTATGTTATTTTCGAAAATATGCAGTTTCGACAATATGCACTTTCGATAAAGTGTGTTATCGTAAACATAATTCCATGAATTGTATTTTCGATAATATGACAGTAATGTTTATAATGGTAGTAATTGGAAGTAATGCAAAGAGCATCAGCACAGCATGAGAATGAGTAAGCAGACAGCTTTCATAGATACCTTATGTAAAGTCAGTCTATAATAGTGAAAAATGTGATTTCTGCATGGCAGTATAGATTTTTACAAGAACGTGGAGGCATAGTTAACTTTACCAGTGGTCTACATCCTTAAAGTAACATTCGCTGAACATTATTTCTGAGTGACATTTCTACAAGTCTACTTTTAAAAAGGAAAACATGTTTTTTTTTCAATGTAGAAGGAGACAATTTACTAACTCTAAGGTGCAACAACTTTGGAATTAATATATCTAAAGAAGGAGGTATGGCCAGGTCAGGAAGGCTTGACACCAGTGTAGCTAACATTCTGTTATGTCTGTTATGTTAGTGTATTAAGTAGTGGAATGATTGTATAGGATGTAACACTGTCCAGTCATTGGCCTGATGCACCTGATTGTGCTACAACAGCAGCAGTATTTGAATCAATAAATGTTTGTATGTGCTATTTCATAGTCTGCTGTGGTTGAAAGTCGCTCACATTTGCAAAAGTGTTGCTGCACATGTACATGGTGAATCCCTAATGGCTTCAAGATGAAAATGCATATACCCAGTATTATATAAACTACTTTTTGTGTATTAGTGTAAAAGATGTGTTCTTTCTCTTTCTTTTTCTTTTCTGACATTGCTGACAATGTAATTGCTCTTCTGGAAATTACTGGGCTTCTATTGTTACCTTCAGAATTTAAAAGGGCTGACTTGCATATAAAGTTTAAAAATAAGTACAAAATGGTACATATTTTGAAAGCATAGCTGTTTTAGTATTTCATTATTTTACTTATTATATTCTCAAACGTCTATTTTCCTTTTCCTTTTATGCTACTGTGCCCTTTCAGCCTGTGTCTTACTTTGTTGATCTTCTAACTTCTTTTTTGTCGAATGTAAGCATTCCTCCCTAAGTGTTTGTGTGCGGTCTTCTTTCCTAACCCATTAGGACTAACATTTTCTCTTAGTCTGTTAGGGTAAGTTTTTTTTTTTAAATAAAAAGGAACATGGGTTTTCTGGAAAGACATGGTGGAACATGAATTTTCTGGAAAAAGGTTGTGGACAAGAAAAGACATCTATTTAAGCTGTCGATAACTTGTGCAGAAATACTTATTATTGCATTTCTCCTACCTTTTCAATATGTGCATCATCTCTCTCTAATAACCATATACATAAGCTTTCCAACAGTCATTTACAAGGTCATTCCGACAAGTTAGGAAACCATAACCTGATGATTCAATATATGCTTTACATTTCAGTAGTATTGCTTGTTATCAAAGACAATCTGTATGTATTACCATTTACTGGTATACTTCATATTACACAGTGAGTAATGCATTTGGCATGATTCCAGTCCACATCCCTACAACATACAAGACATCACGGTAAGCAGGGTGCTTTACTTTCATATATGTTATACATCAAGTGTATTTCATGACTTGTTTCCATAAATTATAACAAGGGATTTCCTTATCAAATTAGAATTGCTGGAGCCATGTCAGACTCCAAACCAGTTACAAGTGGTGTCCCACAAGGCTCAGTCCTGGGACCTCTCTTGTTTGGTATATATTTCTCAGAGGTACAGGCCAACACGGAAGGACTGTGGCTGACCAAGTTCGCAGATGACTGCAAACTGGGCGCCATAATCAACTCTCCAGCCGACACAAGCATCCTCCAAAAGGGCCTCATAGAAACAGACAACTGGTGCCAGAGCCATGGCCTCAAGCTAAATGCCAAAAAGTGTATAGTCATCCCCTTTGGCAAAAACAAAGTGCCCACAAATTACCACATAGGTGGTAATCCATTAAGTACAGAAGAAGTAATTAGGGACCTGGGGACCCATGTTGATAGCAATCTCTCATTTGATAACCACGTGGCCAAAGTGGTTAGAAAAACATTTTATATAGCCCACCTAATCATGAAGGGATTCACATCCAGATCGGGGGAGGTCATCGTGCCTCTTTACTCATCCCTCATCAGGCCCATAATTGAGTACAATGCCCCTTTTAGGATGTACCTTACCAGACACCTGCAGCAACTGGAAAGACCCCAAAAGTATCTCACCAAGAGGATCAAAGGGCTCAAACAGATGCCATATGCTGCCCGGTTAAAGAAACTCCAGCTCTACTCAGTGGCATACCGCCTGTTCAGAGGCAATCTGTGCCTGACGTATATAGCCATGTCCAACCCAGAATTAATGGACATGCTGCACCTCAGAAAATCCAAATCCCATCGAGCTACGCGCTCGAGAGACTTGAACCTCAGCACTGAAATAAATAGGACATGCTGGAGGGACAGATTCATAACCCAGAGGCTCCCTTCACTCTGGAATAAAATCCCAGTCCAGGTTAGGCAGAGTCCCTCATTAACTCTCTTCAAGAGGAATCTTGATGAGTGGATGGGAGATCGTAGGTTTACCCCGGGTATCACTTCTGTGTCACTGTTAGACAGAGGCACAGTATAATAAACTTGAAAAAGGGCATAGCAAAATAAATTTAAAATGGGTGGCGAAAGCCAAACACATTCTGGCTAGGCTTATAAATCCCCTAGGGCAGATAGCCTAGTATGAACCTATGAACCTATAAATAAAAAGCAAACTATCAAAATAAAAAGAATGGGCATAGGTTCATATGTTTATAGGTGATTACTAGGTTAAAGACCCAAAGGGGCATTTTTAAGCTAGCTCTGGGGGTAGCTAAACAAGAATTTTTAGATAGTGGATATAGTGCACAAGACATTGACAGTGCCATTACTGAAGCCTGGAGGCAACGCAGTGGCAGATGCAAACCATATCTCAGTGAAGGTCAATCTTTGGATTCAGGGCAGAGACTAGAGTGCAACACCAATGGATTTAGGGTTATTATGCAATATTCCAGTGATGCTAATGAATATACCAACATCATTAAAAAACATTGGAGTATTTTAGAAGAAACATCTGGGTTGACAGACAAAAGTGGAAAATCCCCCTCTTTTATGTTTAGGAATAACATCTCACTGAAACAGCATCTGTGCAATAAAAAGAGATCACAGCATACTGGTAAAAATGATCGCTTTAGCACATTTTCTTGCAAGCATTGCATAGCCTGACAACACATTCATGTTAGTACCAGTTATACCCATCCATCTTTAGGCTTTAACATCAAGAGCAAATGCTTTGCCAACTGCAGAACTTCTAGTGTAGTATACTTCTCTTTCTGTGTGTCCTGCCATTCATTTTATGTAGCAAAAAACTAATAGAATGTTCAAAGACAGAGTGCTTGAATACATTAGGGACATTAAAAATAAGAAAGACAGCAGTGCATTAGCTAACCATGTAAGCTGTGAAGATCCTACACATATTTTTAAATTTTTTGTGATACAAGTAATACATCCTGACATCAGAGGGGGCGACATTGAGTATCACACAGAAAGCATTGAGCAAGAATGGATACTGAAGCTTAATGATGAAAACCCCCCAGGTTTGAATGGCATTGCTTCCCTTAAACCTTTTCTCAAAGCACATCCATTGCCACATAAATTCTAGTAACCTGTCCTTGGAAGCTTTAATTTTTAGTATGATATATACAGAAATGGTTAGCTTGTTGTTATGTGCAGTGTTATTGTTATGTGAAATGCTTTCTCTACTTTTATAAGAGCTTAGTAAGGCTATACAATGCACAGCACTCATGTGTTTAACTAATCATGACAATTTTTTAATTAACTATAACCAATGACCTTAGCAGTGCTGATCACCTGACATGTCTTTTATTTATTTCAATGTTTTATAGTATTTTACTAGCTGTCTGATGAAGCGACTTGGTTAGTTGCGAAAGCGCTTACATTTTTGTTTAAATAAAATCTTGGGTGTGTGAGCTTTTGGTGCAGTTTTTATTCTATTTTACTTCATTTTCTCTGCACCTTGCTCTGTTTCCCTGGAGCTGCTTTATCTTTTACTTGTATTTCATGACTTGCTTCCATAAATTATAACAAGGGATTTCCTTATTAAATAAAAAGCAAACTATCAAAATAAAAAGAATGGGCATAGGCTTATATGTTTATAGGTGATTACTAGGGTAAAGACCCAAAGGGGCATTTTTAAGCCTATCCATGCTTCCCGAATATATCTGACAAGTTTTGATATCCTGGGGTTATATTAAGGGGGTATATGTAGGCTTGGGCATGGGTGGTCAAACATTTACAGGTTGCCCTTGTCTATTAGAAACATAGCTACCAGACCAGGGGTACACTTACAATACCCTATTCACTGGTCCATGTTATGCTTAATTGGGTTAGGGAAGAACTGTGCTTCAGATGTATGGGACGTTGTTCCAGGGAAGGGGTAGTCTCTGCGATAGCTAACAGAATAATCACTATTTGGTTGTATTTTTCATGTAAAGGGATTGACCACGGCATGTGGAAGGATTCACAGGATAGTACATGGCTTCTATTAAATTCAACTTCTAGATTATAGCACTTTGAGGTAAATGTCATTTATGTAGGTCAGACAAATGTAGAAATGCTTCCTACGGGTGCACTTTAATTTCACAACGCAGTTTGTCTGTGTTTAAGTTTTTTCCATAATAAAGTCTCTTGACTTCTATACTGACTAGAGATAGAGAATTTTATTAATATAATTAATTAATTTTAGAGAATTTAGTGTATGCTGGTAATCTGACTAAATTTATAAAAGACTAATTTTGTGAAGATGTATTCCTTTCAACTGAGGTAATAGGGATATTGCTTCAACATGCAGCTCACGGAGGGAGATTTGGGCCTATAACAACACATCATATCTCCTTTTTTGAGATACACAACCTCTGTATATAAACTACCCCTGAATTTGCACAAACTGAGATAAAAGATAATGTTTCACAAAAACTCAAGAAATCCACAATTTTTCTCTTCTCTGTTTTACACTGCCAGTTTTGTCAGTAATGTGAACAGACAATTATATAAATACAACTATTCAACATTTGAGAAAAGTGAACACAGTAAACAATAGTGCTCCTAGGAGATTCAACAAATGCAGACATGCCCAACTTCAGCGGCAGTGGTGACTGTGGAGAGAGAATGTAATAGCAGGTGTGTGAGACCACAGCCCTGCATGGGGATTGGGAAGTTATGTCTCATGGTCTACAAGTAAAAGTGGGAATGTGGTCTTTGCCACCAACATTGCAAGTGAAATTTCAATTTTTTGTTTGTGATTAATTTTTTTACCTTAGTTGTTATCTTGCTTACGACTTGGGCTGCATCTGATTTATATTATTTTGTTTTATTTCATTTTATTTGTTTAACATGGTAGAACACTAATGCAAAAGGAACATTTTTAGTCTCATTCCAGGGTATATGTGACCAAAATGTGTTAGTAAAAACTAAATTTTTACATGCATTCAAATTGGATACCATATTAGGAGTACAATTTCAACAAATATTAAAAGCTAAACAACAGGTTTATAAGTTCCATGGCTATAAAGCTAAACAAAATGTGTATCACTATATAGTTTGGATACAGGGAAGAGCAGGCAACAACAGAAGGCATAGAGACAACTTGATGTGGGAACTAGGCAACAAGACATTATTAACAAACTTGAAGAAACTGAGCAGAATTCACAGAAGATGCCTTACTGGAAGACAGGTGTTTCCCAACAGGGTATTAATTTATGAGGGGAGCCATGGCATCATGATAGCATAATAAGCTACCATAAAGCATGGACTAATAAAAAAGTCCCTACCTTGTTTACTCTTGGCATGGTAGTTTAATAAGTGCAAAAAACTAAAAAGTAAAAATAAAAGACATGAAAAAATAAGTACTTATAAAGAAAAATTTTTAAAAAATTGCTCAAGGCATGAAAGTGCTGGGGAGGGTGACTGATAAATGAATATGTAGAGTAGTAGAAAGTAAAATGGGAGATGTGCAGTTCAGATATATTTCAGGATGCAAATGTAACGACAGAAAACAGGATCCAACACGTATTTATTGGATAATCTCTCTCTAGTGCCTCGGCTTTCGCCTTCAAAGAGAATACTATCAAATTTATTACAACACATGTTTATACCATAAAATGTTAATTAAACAATTTATCAATTAATTACAAAAAAACTCTCCAGTTGCATTCTACATTAATGCCTCTGGGTGTCATAGTGTCAAATTTTAATATAAAAACTGTTTCCTTATATAAAAGTCTCCTTTTAACTATTTCATCATTTTTATCTAAAACAATGTGTTCCAAGATAGTAGCAAACATACCCTTTGGGTCACTATTATGATAATCTTTAAAATGCATTGCAAGGGGGCTTTCTATTTTTTTTATTTCTAATATCTCTTACGTGTTCTTGTAACCTTACTTTGAAAGCATGTTTACTCTCCCCTATATAAAATAATCCACATGGACATCTCAATGCATATATAACTACTTCCGTATTACATGAGAATTTACCAGAGGGCTGAAAATTCCTTCCATTTATACAGTCAAATGTTTTACATACATACTGACAAGAATTACATTTCCCACATGGATATGTTCCCATTAACTTCACATCTATGCTTAAATTAATTTTGGGGGTAGAAAATCCAGCATGGACCAACATGTCCTTAAGGTTCCTACCTCTCTTATAAGAAAAAATAATATTTTTTGGAAAAATTTCTATCAAATCCTTATATTTGAATAGTGAATTCCAGTAAAATTGAATTGCCTGACTAACTTATTCTGATAACAAATCATAAGTCATTACCATATAACTTTTTTTCTAAACCTTTAGATTTTTGATTCCTATAAAAATTATTATTATATTTCTTATTTACCTTCCATACATTACTTTTTTTAACCTTATTTAAAGACAATGTTACTTACTTTGCATCATAACCCCTTCTAACAAATAACTGTGAAGTTTTCTCTAATTCTATATCCACTTCATCTGTATTATTGCACAATCTCTTATCTCTTATGAATTCACCATATGGTAAAGATTTCATTAGATGCAGTGGATGGTAACTATATCCATCCAAAAAATGTAAATTTTCTTCAAATTTCCGAAACACTTTGGTGACTATCTTTCCATTCTCACCTCCCTCTAAAGTGATATCTAAAAAATTCACCTTATTTCCAAACTGAAAACCATCAAACTTCAAATCAAACTCATTCTCTTGTAGGCCTACCATAAAACTATGTACTTCCTGTTTTCCCCCTTTACAAATAAAAATTAAATCATCAATATAACGATAATATTTTACTACATTCTTCTTAAAAAATTCCATCTGATATAAAAATTCTACCATCAAAAAAGTGCATCATAATATTTGCATACATGGGGGCAAAGGCTGCCCCCATAGCTGTGCCTCTCAACTGATGGAACAATTGTCCATCAAAATAAAAATAATTGTTCTTAAGGCAGAATTCTACCAATTCCACAATATAAAATGATAGTGGACTATCTCCTAAGAATTTTTCTAATGTTTTCAATCCATGCCTATGTTTTATACTTGTGTACAAACTTTTTACATCTGCCGTAAACCAGTACATATCCTTAGTCCATGTAATTGGTAATATTTTTTCCAAAAAAATCAAAGCTATCTTTAATGAAAGATGCCTGCTTAATAACATATGGATATAAAAAACTATGCAAAAATATACCCATGTTATGCAGAAAATAATGACATGCTGACACAATAGGACGACCTGGAGGATGATCAATATTCTTATGTATTTTTGGTAAACAATAAAATTTAGCTATTTCACAATTATCTGTCTTAAATTTATGAGTTATATCATCTTTTGAAAAGTAACCTAATCGGTGCCCCTTCTGAAGTAAAGCATTAAATTGTTTTACAGCCTCTTCATATTCTTTAATGTCACATCTACTATAGGTCTCATTGCCATTTAAATGCTCCCAACACATTTCAGCATACTGAGTATAATGCATTAATACTACTTTACTGCCCTTATCTGCTGGTTTTATTATTAATTCTTTAATTTTAATTAATCTTTGTAGGGCTTGCCATTCTAATCTAGTCAAGTTATAATTGATACCTTGTCTGTTAGCATCAAATTTACTATAAATAGACTCGATTGCAAAATCTATCATTGCTGAAAAATTCTTAATACCTTCATGAAAAAAAGGTGGAACAAAATGACTTTTAACTGTAACTTTAGATGTGTCCAACTGGCAATATGCATTATTATTCACAAAAACTTCATTTTCTGACATACAAGAGTGAAAACTTTCCTCTGAGTCATCCGAAATAGATAATATATCATTATATACATTATCTAAAACCACACTTTTGTCCTTGCTTTGAAAAAAACAAGTTAGATGTAATTTACGTATAAAACAATATATATCACTCTTTAAAAAATGTAGTCTAGGCAGTACCGTAGGTATAAATTTCAAACCACGGTTAAGCATAGAAATTGTAGCATTGTCCAAATTCAAACTACATAAATTAATTATATATGCTTTATCTATAACATGTCCATTGACCTCTTGGTTAAAGAAATTAAAAGAGTCAGTTCTATCTAACACGTTTGTACCTTTGGGAAGCTGATTGGGCTTCCAAATATTGTCTCTGTCCATTTTCAGTTGTGGAATCGCCCCCTAATTTAAGCATAGATGTGAAGTTAATGGGAACATATCCATGTGGGAAATGTATTTCTTGTCAGTATGTATGTAAAACATTTGACTGTATAAATGGAAGGAATTTTCAGCCCTCTGGTAAATTCTCATGTAATACGGAAGTAGTTATATATGCATTGAGATGTCCGTGTGGATTATTTTATATAGGGGAGAGTAAACGTGCTTTCAAAGTAAGGTTACAAGAACACATAAGAGATATTAGAAATAAAAAAATAGAAAGCCCCCTTGCAATGCATTTTAAAGATTATCATAATAGTGACCCAAAGGGTATGTTTGCTACTATCTTGGAACACATTGTTTTAGATAAAAATGATGAAATAGTTAAAAGGAGACTTTTATATAAGGAAACAGTTTTTATATTAAAATTTGACACTATGACACCCAGAGGCATTAATGTAGAATGCAACTGGAGAGTTTTTTTGTAATTAATTGATAAATTGTTTAATTAACATTTTATGGTATAAATATGTGTTGTAATGAATTTGATAGTATTCTCCTTGAAGGCGAAAGCCGAGGTGCTAGAGAGAGACTATCCAATAAATAAGTGTTGGATCCTGTTTTCGGTCGTTACATTTGAAGAACTTTTATTTTTTATTTTGGTTGTTATACTACATTTCAGGATGCAGCATAACCAACCAGGTAGTGGAAAAAAGATAGGGATGAGGAAGGAGTCCAACTGGGTATTTTTAGACTTGAAGAAAACCTATGACAAGGTCCCCAAAAAATTGATTTGGACAGCCCTGAGATGGTTTGAAGTCCCATGAATATTGGTAAAATTAGTACAGGCTATGTAAAAGGAGGTTGCTTTGATCATTTCAGATCACTGAACATCGTGATTGAGACTATATGGCCTGAAATATTGCACATGGGCTAGTGCAGGAATACTGTTTGCATGGAGATTGCAGAACAGTGGAAAGTGGGGAATTTGCCCTTTTCCCCACTACAGTGTGATTTTGGAGTTGGTATATATAATTATCAGGGGTATGTGCAGTGCGTATAGTCTCCATCATGTGATATTTAGCATTCTGAAGGGCAGAGCATATGAACTAAATCCATACATAAGGACCCAATGATACAAGTACTGACAGTGTTCAGAAATTCAGAGGGGTTCCAAGTGAGAGTGGAAGTGGATGTGCATCAGGGTTCATATCTAAAGCCACTGCTGTTTATACTGGCGATAGACTCATACCTCTCAACTGTTCAGATTTTCGCAGAATGTCCAGATTTTTGTCTCAAATTTTTGGTCTATTCCTCATAAAATTTAGGGTTTTCTGGTAAAATCACTGGTATGATTTGAGAACTGAAGCCACTAAATGACATACATTTGAGTTTCAGAATTCAAATCCTTCAGAAAATGAATGTCAACAGAAGCCCTGTTGCTCCAGCAACTTTCTAAGCTTATAAGAGCAATATTTAAAATCTGTCCCTAATTTGGGCCTTTATCCCCTCATTTTCTCAGGCTTTGTCCAGATTTCTTGCACTAAGAGGTTGAGTGATATGATTAGCTTATCAGGTCAGAAGTGACAGATCAACAAAGCTGCTCTATACAGATGAGGTGACATTACAAGCAGACTCTGAAGAAGACCATCAGCCAATGACAGTGGACTGGAAGGCACATGGAATGAAAATGATGCATGGCAGCAGATGGGGAAATCAGAAGAAGCTGAAAATGCAAATAGGAAAATAGTGGAACAGGTTAACAGCTTCAAGTATCTGGGAGAGGTGGCTGAGGAGAGGGGAAGTCTGAATGAGGTGGTCAAAGCTAGAATACAAGGGACTGCATTCAACTGACACAGAGTGTTAGGGACAGTGTGTGGTATAAAAATGCCAATGACACTTTAAAATAAGGTGTACAAAACAGTGGTGAAACCAGTAGTGCTGTATGGTACAGAAATATGGACAGTGAAGGCAGAACTGTTGAGGAAGCTAAAGTTAAGGGAGTTAAAGAGTTTAAAATGGTTTGTAGGATGCATACCTCATTACAGCTGAGTGCACCTCTAGGCGTCAAATATTATTTGTTCATATTTGCATTAATAATTCCAAAACCATGCTACATACAATATACCAGAATATTGTATCTTGAAGCATACATAATTTCAAACACAATTTTATTGATATTTGTCCTCTGTCAATGAGTATTTGTTTGAACTCTAAGGTGATAACTTAATTTTTTAAAGGCTCAAGCCACACCCACTGGGAGTTAAAAGTACACACTCAAAAGAGCTGTACTGGAGGGAATGAGATACTATGGAACAGATAAAGAAATAAGGGTGACAAAGCAGCAGCCAAGGTGGCCTTATTGCAGATTTTCAGGCACATGTGCAGGAAAGCAGAAGACGATCTAGTGAAAAATATTTGGGATAGACAGGAAGAAGGTAAGATGAAACTAGGAAGTACAACTAAGAGAGGGTTAGATTACATGAGAAAAGACCTGGACAATCAGGCATGACTACTGAAGAAGGTAGGAGAGTGCTATTTAATTGAGAGAGGTGGTAACAGTTGATATTGCCCCAACCACATGTAGAAAAAATGGGAAATAGGATAATGATGATGATGATTGTGACAACCCACCACGTGAACAGTAATCAAGGAGCCTCAATCCTCACCACTGGCACCAGTGGAGGATGCTCACTGGGAGGATAACAGGTGCAGTATTTCCAAATGCAGATCTCTGTATCAAGTGCAATTTCCCTTAGGAGCACACAGAGACCACAGTCAGTTCAGGGCTGGTTTCTCCCTCTTTCTCCAGATCTCCAGTAAGACTCCCCACTGGCACAGCTGTAGAATTGTGTCTTTAGCCAGGGTTCCAAGCCAAGTCCTCCAACACTCTGTCCAACCAGTGCTTCGTGTCTCTCCCCAAGTAGCTGACACACACACACTCTTGGATATTTGTTTTACACACAGACACACACAGACACACACACACACACACACACACACACACACACACACACACACACACACACACACACACACACACACACACACACACACACACACACACACACACACACACACACACACACACACACACACACACACACACACACACACACACACACACACACACACACACACACACACACACACACACACCCTCCCGTTTCTTTCGTTAAAACATATACATTTAAACAGTTACAATAGTGCATGTACATTTCTGTTCTCTCCAGTAAGGCACATTGTGGATGCATTTCAAACCCAAGCACTTTACAAATATCTTTTCAATACAAATGTCTGTACAAATCACTTTGCTATACACATGACATACAGTTCTAACACATTTGTAACACCAGCATCTTGTATGACATACAGTTCTAATACATTTGTAACACAAGCGTCTTTTATAAGTCAATTTGATATTCTCAAATGAGATATAATTATTTACAAGATTCCAGCTAGCTGTGCTGGCAGTACCTCTTTTTGTCACAATGATGATGAAGAGGATTTATGTAAAGTTTAAAAGTAATAAACGACCAGGTAGCTCATCACTCACAAGTAAAATCCTTTAATGCCTAAGTTTAAAAACACTAAGTGCTTTCATCAAAATTGACTTCATATAACCATTGAATGTTAACGCTATTGCAAATGACAAATAAAAAGCCAAAGCAAATGCACACACCCAAAATACTTACCAATCACATACAAACATGACACATAGTGAACCAGTCAATAGATGAAAATAAAGTACCAATCATATGCTTTAAATGGCAAAATCCACCAATCATTGATTGTAAGTGAACAACCCAATCAAATAATGTAATAAGAAAAAAACACCAATGAGCTAAAAGTAATGTGTTTACAATAAAAAATAAATGTGTTAAACTTTATAACTTTGAGGCTGTATTTATCAATTCACTAACAACTGAAATGGAATCATTCAAACTGGGATGATTTGTAGTGTCCAAACAGAATTGCCAGATCATCTCCTGATGAAGTAATAAGTTCCTGCAGTTACCACATGAAGAACTAGCAGCTATCTGTTCCAGCACACAGAACCTAAATTTCACAAAGTGCACACAAGTAGATGCATACCTAGCCAGTGCACTTTTGTTGTTGTTTTTAGAAATACTATAAGTGTGCTGGTATATTTTTTGGTTAAGTACATTAATAGTTTTTTCGATATAAAATGCAACAAAGGATGCACAGCATGTCAAGTAAACCACTCTCGTACAGCAACAGTTGAAATGACTGAGCACTGCCCTTTTTTTAACTAAATAAAAAAGTGGCCCATCAAAGTCCGAATCAATAAACGAGCACTGATGGCATCAGCCACACTTAGGAGTCTTAGAAAAATCATAAGTTCATTGCTTTTTAGGATTTTTTAATAGTAGAAGAGTTTTTGAAACTAAAAATCGGAAGCTGAAGAAATCACATTTTAAAGTTGTCATCACATTGTAATATGTGCCAGTTGTTGTTAAAAATACTTCTAATGTCAGGATCATTAAGGGTGTAGTGTAATACCATGTTGTTAATGTGATTGAAGTCTGACCCAAAGGTAGGGACGTTTGTATTCTCAAGTATAGAAATCTCAATACCTTTCCTAATTATAGCCCCATATTTGCCATTCCTTTCCTGCATAACTTGATTGCAAATTTCATTAGTCAGAGAAGGAGGGTAGCCTCACTCCAAGAACATACATTTGAGATTGTCATATTGTCATATTTGTTGTATGACACCAGACAAAGGCAGTGGATTGGTCATCATGGATTCTATGGATTACTCTGGTAGGATGCACTCAATTCTCAGTGACTAATCAACATACAAGAGTGTTTTCATCAATGAAGTTAACATTACCTACTGGTCTATTAATGTATATATTGATGAACTTTTGACTCCATCTGTTTGGGTCTCTATAATTTTTTGAAAGTACAACACCTGGTGTTTCCTGAAACATATGGAATACCCAAAATACATTCCAATATAGCTGATCCCCTTTATGTCCGATCATTTCTGCTGGTGGTTCAATTACTGAACACGCATCTTGTGGGCAATTTTACTATACTTTTAGCAGCTCTCCCAGCATTCGCCGCAACTACAAGGTTGTATTAACAATGGAGCGTTCCTGCTCATGGATGCTACTTTGAGAACTCCACCTATGTTTCAAGCACCTAAAGAAATATATCCATTCCAATGACAGAAATTTTATATATTTAAAGAAACAAATTCAGGTTCTTGACAAATTGTTGTTCAAACATAAATCCTTGCAACTTGACAACTATTTTCTTGACAAGAGTGTGAAATGAAAACATGTCCCCAAAGGACTTAGGTTTTAGAAATTTCCACAGAGAGTGGAAGAATATTTACAATTCCACCTTGAGTTACTTGAGCTTTTAGATAGAATCAGACTTGATCTAACATGTCTGGTTATTAGGGAGAATCAACGTCAGATGCACTTGCTCAAAGATGAAATCTCCATATTTGTGAGCTCCATATCCTCTGACCTTGATTTTTCTAAATACAAGACCAACTTTAATGTTTTTAAAGAGGCTGATTCTAGAATGGTTTCAGTCAAACAGAAGAAAGACAATTAACTTGTGTGTGATGACAATGACTACAACAACAAAACTGTATACATTAAACCTCCAAATTCTTTTGTAAGGACAAGGCTTTATGGGTCTGACACTAATTTACTGGATGAGGCAACTTATATTAAAAGTGAAGATTCATGCCACCCTTTAGATCCACCTGCAACACCACAGAATACCAAAATCTGTTTTTAAAAGCATTTATGTTTATACCCAGTACCCATGTTAATATTGATCAAACACTTACTCACCTTAAACTTTTCACTAAAAATTAAATTTTCTGGTTCTGATGGGTGGTGACATGTTAAGGGATTTGCCTGATAACCACCTTAGATGGAAAAGTACAGCCATTCCCCCCTGCATCCCATTATTAACATTTTCTAAAAAAAACTTGTGAATGGCACATTAGACGGCTACTTAACAACAAAAATAAAAATAGATATTACAACCTGAACCCACAGGAATATGATATTTTGAGCAATATCACACATTATACCAATATTCATTGTATGAAGGCAAACAAAGGTGGTGGATTGGTTGTCATGGATTTTATGAATCACTCTGGTAGGATCCACTCATTTATCAGTGACCAATCAACATACAGGAATGTTTCCATCAATGAAGTTACTGGTCTATTAATGTATATCTTGACAAATTTCTTCTGTTTGACTCCATCTCTTTGAGCCTCTATAATTTATAAAAGTGCAACATCTGGTGGTTCCAAAAATATTTGGAATACCCAAATGCATTCCAATATAGTTGATCCCCCTTTATGCCCGATCGTTTCTGCTGGTGGTTCAATTACTGAATCACTAGCTAAATTTGTAGAGCATATGCTGAAGACCTTTTCAACCATGTCACCCTTGCTATTAATGATTCATGGGATTTTTAAACAAGCTAAGGGATGTGGTTGTCAAAACATCCCACATATCTGTTACATGTTGTTGTTGTTTTTCTTTCAGCTTTTCCCAGTTAGGGGTCACCACAGCAGAACTCCGGTCCGCTAATGATTGGCTGTAGGTTTTTACAGTGCCGAGGTACTAGCCTGATGCCCAACCTTCAACGAAGGTACGCCCATTCATGCATGTCTTTCGAACACCACTCGACCACGGAGAGGACATGCAGACTTCACACAGAAGGCGCTCCAGCCGAGAATCGAACAGGAGAACGTCTTGCTGTGAGGCGACAACACTACCGCTGTGCCACCACAGCTCCACATATCTGTTACATGTGACATTAAGAATTTGTTTACAGCTATTCCACATGAGGAGGGCACTAAATGGATTCATGAAATCATATCAAAATTTGAGTCTCTTTCAATGAATAACATTAATTTAGTCACTGAATTCATGGAGTTAGTTTTTGGCAACAATTTTATTTAATTTGAAGGAAAATATATTAGGCAACTTAAAGGTGTAGATATGGGGGCTACATGTACCCCTGTTTTCACCAATGCAGTGCTTCTTAAATGGGAGACCAACTGTGTGTTTAACTTAGATCTTTTCAAATTTTGCTCATGTTATTACCGTTATTTGGATGACATCTTTTGTATATGGACCACTGCATTTCCACAGTACCACCCACTCCATCAAAAAAGAGGGGTGGATAAACGTCAGTTTATTCAGGTTTCACATCTCATTTCTGATGATCAACAATACTTTAGGGAATCTGACAATCTCAAATGTATGTTCTTGAAGCAAGGCTGCCCTCCTTCTCTGATCAATGAAATTTGCAATCAAGTTATGCAGGAAAGGAATGGCAAATATGGGGCTATAATTAAGAAAGGAATCAAGATTTCTACACTTGAGAAAACAAATGTCCCTAACTTTGGGTCAGGCTTCAATCACATTAACTTTATGGTATTATACTACACTCTTGACTTGCCTGACATTAGAAGCATTTTGAACAACAACTGGCACATATTACAATGTGATGACAACTTCAAAATGTGGTTACATCAGCCTCCTACCTTTATGCTCAAGAGCTGTTCTAATATTAAGAAGATCTTGAAAAATCCTAGGAAGCAATGAACTTATGATATTCCTAAGACTCTTAAATGTGGCTGATGCCATTAGTGATCGTTTATTGATTCAGACTTTGATGGGCCACTTTTCAATTTAGTTAATAAATGGGCAGTGTCTGATCATTTCAACAACTGTTGCTGGTTTACTGGGCATCATGTGCATCCTGTGCTGCTTTTTATATTGGTAAAAACTATTACTGCACCTAACAAAAGAATATAAAAACACACTTATAGTCTTTTTAAAAAATGCCAATAAAAGTGCACTGGCTAGGCATGTATTTAATTGTGTGCACTTTGTGAAATTTAAGTTTGGTGTGCTGGGACAGATATCTACCAGTTCTTCCTGTGGTTGGGAGATGATCTGTCAACTCCATCTGGACACCAGAAATCATTCTGGTTTGAACGATTTCATTTCAATTGTTAGCAAATTGATAAATAGAGCCTCAAAGTTATAAAGTTTAACAACTCGTTTCTTATTGTAAACACTTATTACTTTAAGGTTATTGGTGTTTTTTCTTATTACATTATGTGATTGGGTTGTTCACTTTCAATTAATGATTGGTGGATTTTGCCATTTACAGCATATCATTGGGATGTTATTTTCATTTATTGATTGGTTCACTATGTGTCATGCTTGTACGTGATTGGTGAATTTTTTAGAGACGTTTGTTTGCTTCTTCTTTTTATTTGTCATTTGTAGTAGCTTTAACCTTCAATGGTTTGATGATGTCAATTTTTTTTTTACTCAAATGATTTTTAATGAAATAACACAATTTAATACATTCATAACATTCAATAACTATTTACAGTTTATACATTCAGCCTGACAAAAGGGATTCAGATAAAAAATTATAGTTAAATAATAAGTTAATATATAAACTATGATAGGAAGAGTTTGGTTCCATCTGTAGGGTATCAATCAAATTCAAAACTTTCCTCCACAGACTATTAACCAATGGCTTAGGAAAAGTTCTTAACTCTTTAGTTCTTTTCTCCATTAGTATGCATTTTTTCAGTGATGATAGGATTTCCTCCATTGTGGGTGCTACATTAGAGTTCCATCTTCTAGTTATACATTTTCTGGTTATTGCTAACATTGTTTACAACAAATACAGGACATCTTTCTTCATATTATTATTATTATTATTATTAACAACATTCAATAAAATTAAGGACTTTGTCAAAACAAATATATCAGTATAGATAGCTTGAAGAAATTTGTTAATCTCATTCCAATATGGCTTAATATTAGTACAGTCATAAAAAATATGAGACCAGTCAGCATTAGTGGACAGATGACATCTCCAACATAACTTACTGTTTGAAAGGTTCATTTTTGACAGTTTCTCAGGTGCCAAAAAGGATCTGTGTAGAAATTTCCAATGACAAATCCTCCAGAATTGTGAGTAAGAAGTTAGTTTAACTGAAAATAAAATGTTTGTTTTATCTTCCAATGATAATGATACTTGAAACCCTTTAGTTAGGTATTGCCAGTAAGAATCTTTAGGAGCTGTCTTATAGACAATTAAAGTGTTATATAGATATGATAATTCATTCTTAACAACTTATTATATAGAATTCCAAAAATCCAGTTTATAATTTTTGGTACAGTTTTGAAGGATGAGTTATGTATTATTCTACACAGATCCTTAGTGTATGCTATGACACTCTGAAGAACCAGCCAGTCATTAGGGGATAGGCCATAGGTTGACAATATACTTTGTGTGTTCAAAGCTTGTTAGTTTTCAATACATTGCAACCAACAAAATAGGTGATTATTTTCCCATAAACCAAAAATCTCTCTATGTGTTTTATCAGGGAAATCCTTTGTAATAGTAAATGGTATTAAAATCTATGCCACAGTTTTATATTTAAATTTGTGTTAATTAATTTTCTAAACACATCAAAAATATTGCTTATTAGTGTTAGTTTAGTTAATTTTTTTGTACTATACTGCAAATTTAAACTTAACTAGTGCCATATCTTTGTCAGTTACCAAAGCATTCTTTGATAAATAATTTTCATTCATTAGTATAATGGAGTGTAACTGTTTCCAATTGAAAGAGTATCTAGGATTTATCCAATTCATCACTATTTTAATTATAGATGCCTTTATATAAGTTTCAATCTCTGGGAATTTTAACCCCCCCCCCCTTGTTCCCATTTTCTGATATGATGAGAATATGCCACTCTGTTTCTTTTGGGGTACCATATGAATTTCATCAGAGTTGAAGTGATTTCTTTAAGGATTTTGTTTCCTGATGGAAGTATAAGGGCTTGCGCTATATATAATATTTTAGGTAACAAAAACATTTTTATCAGTTGTAACCTATCATCAAATGTTATAAACAAATTATTCCATTTGCTTATTAATGTCTTGATTAAGTCTATGGCTTTAGCTTAGTTAAGCTGTAAGGTTTCCTCTATATTCTTGCCTATGACTATTCCTAAATAGTCTAGAGTTGAAACTTGGTTTCCAGTAATATGATTAACTGGAACCTGTATGTTCTTGTTTTATTTAATAATAAATATTTTGATTTAGATATGTTGAAGGAGAGTCCTGAGATTTTTTGGAAATTTGTTGTTACTATATCCACTTCACCTAACACTTCCTTAGAGTTGGGTAAGGTAAGTAAGATGTCATCAGCAAACATAAAAAAAAGATTATATCAATTTTGATGAAAGTCCTTAACCGTGTTTTTAAACTTCAGCATTAAAAGATTTTACTTGTGAGTGATGAGCTACCTGGTCATTTTTTTACTTTTATTATTGGGTTTTTACATACCTGTCTTGGTGGTTCACTTGATTTTGATTCTGTTATGTAAAGTTTGTTTGACAAGAGGGCACTCCTTACAGGAAATAGGGACATAAAAGTATGAGAGTACACACCATTCCCCTTGGAAATATTCCAGAAAATGTCATACCACTTTTTACATGTCCACTAATGACAGAGACATAGTTTCAGTATTTTTATCTTTAAACATACTTAGAACAGACTTTTTTACACTGACTCTATGAAACTTTGAGCTTTGCTCCAGATTCAGGTCCCCATTCCCACATAGTTGACTCATGCTTGCTCAGACATGACCTTTGATTGAGGACAGCAGTTTTGGATGCTGTTGAACTGGTTGAGTTGGGACTGAGCAATCATATAGTTTTGTAGACAATTACTTGCATATTAACATTGATGTCTCTGGACAGTATTGGAACCAAAGAAGCAGCACAGGTGTGTATTCTGACATGTGATGAAGCACTGATATATACTGAAATAAACAATTCTTTCTTACTCTGTTTTGTTTTTGTTTTTGTTTTTGTTTTGTTTTGTTTTTGGACCCACTACACTTGTTTAGTAGGTTGTTTTGAGACTTCGGGGATACTACAGAGATTACTTGTTTTTTGCACTGTTGTATATTCCGACATGTGATGAAGCACTGGTGTGTAAGATGTGATGACTTGTGATAGACATGTTTGCTGACATGATGAAGCACAGGTGTGCATTCTGATATGTGATTAAGCACAAGTATATAACAAGATGAAGGCATTGCTGAGTATGCTGACATGTGATGAATCACAGATGAGTATGGTGACCTGCAATGAGGTACTGTTGAGTATGCTGATGTGATGAAGTACTTGTCTATACGCTGACATGATGAAGCTCTGGTGTAAAACATGATAAAGCATCAATGTGTATGCTGGTGTGGTGAATCACAGATGAGTATGGTGACATGCGACAAAGTACTAGTGAGTATGCTGATGTGATGTACTTTTGAGTGTGTGTGTAGACATGATGAAGCACTGGTTTGAAACATATGGTGATGCATTGCTGTGTATGCTGACATGTGATGAAGCACAGATGAGCATGGTGACATGCAGTGAAGCATTGTTGCGTACGCTTGTGTAATGTACTTGTGTGTATGCCGACATGAGGAAGCTCTGGTGTGAAACGTGATGAAGCATTGCTAGGTATGTTGGCATGTGATGAATGACAGGTGAGTATGATGACATGCTATGAACTATTGGTGTGTAACATGAGATGACACACTGGTGAGCATGCTGACACATAATGAAGCACGTGTGTCTATGCTAACGAGATGAATCACTAACATGCCAAAAGGTTACTTTCAGTGGTTGAGACTGTGTTAAAGGCAAGTGCTATGGAATTCCTGGGCATGTAGTCATGGTGGGTGTGTACTTTTGTGTTTATGTGTGTGACTGCATGTGTGAGTATATGCAGAGGGATGAATGACCTCAGGTGAATGAGTGTGTGTACGTGTGTGTAAAATAGTGTCTGCCTAGGTGGTCACATGGGGGGTTAGTTTGGGGAAGGGTTGAGGTAGTTGTGTGTATAGGTAAACAGATGTGTGCAGCTGTGAGCCTGATGGAGTAAGGATGAGCTGTGTGTTTGTGTGTGTGTATATGTGTGTGTGTGTGTGTGTGTGTGTGTGTGTGTGTATGTGTGTGCGTGTGTGCGTGTGTGCGTGTGTGCGTGTGTGTGTGTGTGTGTGTATAGGCATGTGTGCAGAGGGCTGTCATACCTCTAAACTTTCCTAGACTAATGAGCAAGGGACGTATAATTCATGTGTGCATGTTTTTTTCCAAAAGGGGATAAATATACATTTCTTGGCATTGAACTTGTGCCCATGGCTCTGGCCCCAAGCATCTGTTTCTGTAAGGCCCTTTTGTAGAATAGCCATATCATTTGGGGATTCAATAATGGTTCCCAGTTTGCAGTCATCTGCGAACTTTGTTAGCCAGAGTCCCTTAGTCTTGGCCTGTACTTCAGAGAAGTAGATGCTAAACAAGAGCGGTCCCAGGACTAAACCCTGAGGTACTCCACTTGTCACTTGTCTGGAGCTGGATTTGGAGTCAACTACTTTTACAGTGTGGGTTCTGTCAGCAAGCCAGTTGGCAACTCATCGAGTGATGTAGGGATTAATGCCCAGCTTAGTAAGTTTATCTATTATTCCAGAGTGGGAGATGGTGTCGAATGCCTTGGTGAGGTCCAGATAGACTGTGTGGACCACCTTACCCTTATCCATGGCTCTGGAGACTGATTCGAAGAAGTCAGTCATTCAGTCAGGTTCAGGAGACAAGATCAACCCTTCACAAACCCAAACTGCATGGAGTCCAGTGTTTGAAGGTTGCCAATGTCTTTGTTTATAAGTTCCATGATAATACGTTCCATGGCCTTGCAGATCAGGCTCATCAGACTGATGGGGCGGTAGTTCCAGGGATCCAAGGTGGATCCCTCCTTGTGGAGTGGGATAACTGTAGCTGTGCACCACTCAGTGGGCATGAAGCCTGAGGTGAGGCTATGATTAAACATGACACTTAGGAGAGGTGCCAGTTCATTTTGTAGTTCATGCAGTACACAGCCTGGGATGTCATCTGGTCCCATGGATGCTGTATTCTTAGCTTTGGAGAGTGCGTTTTTTACCTGTGTGGCCATTATTACCGGAATTTGGCAATCATTCGGTATTGAGATGGGCTCTTTAGGGGGTGAAAGGGGGGTGAAGTTTGCACTGAATTGATCTGCCAGGATATTGGCTATATCCTTGGGATAAGTATATTTAATGCCATTCTGTTGTAGCTCAGATCAGATCCGAGCATTGCCATTTAGATTCTTGACATAGCTATAGAATGCCTTGTCGTTGTCTTTGGAATTTTTGGCAAATTTATTTTAGTAACTAGCTTTGGAGAATTTTATGAGTTATCTCACCTTCTTAGTGAGGCTGGTAAGGGAGTTTTTTGCATCCTGGGATTTTCTTCTTTTCTGCAACAGTTTCTTCCTTTAGTTGTAAAGTTTGTTTATGGCAAGGGACCACCAGATTGGCTTCCTTTTTTGGAGGAGAGCGTCTTGGTTCTATTGGGGATGGCACGATTCATGCACTAGTGGATGCGCTTGTACAGTGCCTTAGTGTAGGATTCAGCAGTTGAACTTTCAGTTCCCATCTGCATGGGAGTCATGAAGTTTGTCACTTCTGACTTGAGTAGCATGAAGTTAGCTTTGGAGAAGTTTTTTACGGAGCTTTCCTTACTGGGGGGTGGGGGTGGGATGTGGATGTCAAGGCTGATTAGCTTATGGTTAGCTTATGGTCAGACCTGACCAACAAGGGGGTGACCATAGGTGTGGAGCATCGATTTTCCATGTTGGTAATGACCAGGTCTAGGATATTGGAGCCCCTGGTGAGACTAAGGATTAGTTGACCCAGGACATTGGAATTTATGAATTCCAAGAACCGTTGGTCAAAGGTGTTGGTGCATGAGTAATTTTCCCAGTTAATGGCAGGATAGTTGAAATCACCCAGTATTAGGGTGTTTGGTTATATCTTAATATTTTCCAGTATATTTAGAAAGGTGTAGTGAGAATTTTGGGGCATGGTGGGGGATCTGTAGCAAGCTACAATTTGGATTGCAGTCTTACCTAGTGTTAGTTGCACCTGGAAAATTTCAGGCGCATTGTGTTGGGTAATTAGCCTGTTGTTGTGTATATCCTTGGTGAATATGGACATTCCTCCACCTTTAGTGTTTTGGTCCTGATTTGGTGGCCGAGAAGTGTGGTAAGAGTTGTAGCTTGGTATTGCAGGGGTGTTCTCTGGAACCTTGATCCAGGTCTCAGTTACTGCACAGATATCGATGTTCTCTATTTTTAGGAGTGGCTTGAGAGAGTGCATTTTGAGGTTTAGACTTCTAGCATTGAGTAGCATTACCTTCAGATTTTGCATGCTTGTACCTGTTACGGTGGTGGTTTTGTCCTTTGAACTTTGCCTAAAAAAGACATTATAGGGATGGCAAGAGCCTTAGCCAGTAACCTGAATCCCAGGGGCAACAGGTGCAGACCATCTCTGGCAATGCATTGTGGTCTGTCGAGCATAACGTCTCAGGCAGACAGATAATGGATCCCCTTTGAACGACACCAGAAGCTTAGCCAATTGTTGAAGTCAATCATTTTGTCCTTATACTGTGGTATCATTCTGGGCGAAGGCAGGATGCTACTCAAGGCTAGGGTCATACCTACCTGAGCCATATGATCTGAGAGCTCTTCCATGTCTCTTTTCATGTAGCCCAGGGAGGTAAGTCCCAAGTCATTCACTCCAACATGGACAATGACAGAGTCATATTTGTACTTGTTGTGGAGTGACTTGAGTGCATGCGTTATGTGGTGGATCCTGGCACCCGACAGACAGCTGACTGTAATTTTCTCCTTGTTCAGCCTGGTGAGTGGGACATCAGTGTGCCTGACTATAGAGTCACCTATGACTAAAGTGTTGGGTACGTTGTCTTGCCTTAGGGGCTGATGTTGGGTGGCACAATGGTGTTGTGAGCTATGTGACACTTTGGTTGTGATTGATGTTTGTTTGCATTTCAGCTTCGGAGGTCCTTGTTGCTTGGGCAGGTAACTGTTAAGGGCCTCCACATATGTGGGTTTAGTGTTGCTATGTGTGGGTGTTGGTGGTGTGGGCTTAGAAGGGCTATGTGTTGCTTGAGGTGTAGTGCAGGTGTTAACCTTCTCCTCTTGATTGTCTAGCACAATCTTGGGTGGAGGGAACTTTGCTTCTAGTTTGGCTATGTATGTGCATCTCTCGCTGGTTGTAGTGCTGGGTGGTAGGAGGAGAGGGTTGTCTGTGTACATGAGCCAATTGCTGCATTGCTCCAGTATGCCCAGATTCACCAGATGGACAGGAGAAATCACCGGCAGCTGACCCTTGGACATGCCTGGTTTGGTGCTTTTTTTGTAAAGTACAAGAGCTGATTTCCCTTACCTTAGCAAAGTACTTTGCAATTATAGACTGTTTAGTGCCTACGATTAATTTCTCCTTATTAACAAGGAGAGTTGAGTGCTTGCATCAGTTTAAGACTTTTTAGTGCTTTCCAGCAGGTTCTAGACCAAGTGCTAGTCACAGGGATGCTTAAAGGTAAATGATTTATCCTAAAACACTGCAGTGTGCACTAGAGGAGTTAGATGTGAAAGTAGGTAACTTAAGTTTTACCTGTCTAAAAAGTTAAGTTTTAGTGGAGAGTCACTATTTTTAAAACATTACACTAAACTCACTTAAAATGTTAACTCAGCACCAGTTTTGTAGCACAAAAGGCATACATGGGTGGGGGGGGGGGGGGCACACTAGACACCAGGGATGCTCTTTAAATATTCTCCTAAATTGTCTTAAACAGCAAATAAAACAGTTTTGCTGTACAAAAGACGTATGAGGCATGGCAAACGCTAGATGCCAGGGAGCCTCTTTAAATATTGTACTAAACTTACTTAAAAAGTTAATGGAACAACAGTGCCTGCTTCAGTGTGACACATGTGCCAGCAGAAGTGGTTAATGCAGGAAAATATCATACAATTCCAAAACATCCAAATTAGTCCATAATGAGGCCTTTCTCAAATGAGGTTAAGGTGTCGCTGAATCGCAAATATCCCTTTTGGCAGCACCCGCAGTGGTATTCTTTATGAATCCCAGGACTAGTTCGTATACTAATACACTTAAAACACAACAAGCAAAACTTTTGATTTCAGCTCTTCGAGATTGCATAGTCCAGCCAGTTCAAATAGAACTTAATATGATAGCAATAACAAATCAAAATGCAACCTCAATTAAATAATTAAGCAATATAAATCATTTTAAAAATAACACATTTTGAAACTTTAATTTAGAATGTAATTTTTTGCTGTAGTATTTAACCCTGGAGTTGAATCAGTAAGTACAGATGTAATCTGCTTATATACTGTAGATTATTTATTTATTATTTATTTATTTGTCTTTTGTTAACCAAGTTGGTCCATTGGGCTGGTGGCCCATTTTCAGTGGAGACCTGAGGAGAAAAGCTCCACAAAAAAAAAACAAACAAACAAATTACACAGTTTACAAGGCAGTAATGAGAAATTAGATACATATCTGCATACATCCATGTCATATATGAAAATGTAAGTACAAAACAAAATTCATGCAGTAATGTTAATTAACAGATCACATTTATAATATGTCATCAGACAGAATCCCTTTACATGTCATTAATGATTAAATAAGTTTGTAGAGAGGAGAAAGTATTAAGTAGAGGTGTGGAATTAGAGGAGTGGGAAGTAAAGTTTCTGAGAGTCAGGAGATTAAAGAGAATAAAATTATGCAATTGAGAGAAGGTGGGGGTGGAAAGTTGAGCAGTAGAAGAAGAGAAAAGCAAAGATTAAGGTACGGCATGGCACAGCGGCACAGCTGTGGCACTGCAGTGCTAGTATTTAAGAAACAAATTTGAGTCAGGAAAGGTCAGTTGTTGTACTCTAACAACTAGGAATGAAAAAGTTAGGTAGGGTGCTGACAGGTGCAAGAGGGAGAGTTAGCAAAGTTGGTTTTCAATTCTCTTTTGAAAAGAAAGGAAGATTGGATAGATCGTATGTTTGCAGGGAGTTTGTTGCAAGTTTGAGATATAGAGCACTTATAAAGTAATTTGCCGATAGTTTTCTTAGGCATGTGGGTGTCAAGTAGTTGTTGGTCAGTGCTATGGAGAGTGTGGGAAGGTTTGTATAGGGATAGAATGGTAGACAGTGAGGGACAGTTTGCAGGTTTGTAAAGTAGGGAATGTGTCATCTGTAACTAAGAAAGTTGTAGCAGTTGAGGTTATTCAAACCACTGTAGTTGTTTAAGGGCAAGACAGTGATGGGATTTGTAAGGGAAGTTACAGGCAAATCTGGCTATCTGGTTGCATGTTTGTTTGAGTTTGGTTAGAAGATTTGCTTGGAGGTGGACAAATATAGGAGAAGCATCAAGTAGGCAAGGGAGGAGGTAGGCCTGAGCTAGTGAATTCCTTGAGGTGATGGATAAGAATTTTTTTGTTTCTATACAAGAGACCAAGTTTTTGATTTGTCTTTTTCATGGCTTGATAGTCAGCCGTGATTCCTAGAAGTTTGGAATGGGAGTCAGCATGAATGATGGTTTTGTCTAGGGAAGAGAGAGTGAAGGAAGTTTTAATAGATTTGATAGATTTTTGGAAGGAAAAGAAGAAGCTTAGTTTTTTTTTGGATTAAGGATGAGCTGGTTGTTGATTATCCAGTGTTCAGTGGTGTTAAAAGAAGTCTGAGTGAGGGAGAGAAGGTCATTAGGGTTGTCAGAGAGGGTAATAAGAGTGGAATCATTGGTGTATTGGATCAGGGATGAGGTGCAGCAGGTGGTTGTTAGTGAAAATATTAAAGAGAAGGGAGCCTAGAATGGATGCTTGGGGTACACCTGTTTGGATAGGTAGGAAAGGGAAGCAGGGGGTCTGCCATCTAACAGATTGTTGTCTTGTTATTAAGATATCTAGAGAACCAGAGAGTAGTGGATTCAGTAGTGGATTCTGAGAGGTTGAGTTCAGTAAGTTTAGAAAGAGTTTAGAAAGAGTTTTAGGTTGGGAGACGGTGTCGAATGCCTTGGAGAGGTCAAGGAATAGGCATGACACCAGTTTATTGTTATCTCTTGCCTCTGCTATAGGCTGGGTGAAGGACAGAAGGGTGTGGATGTGCTGTGGTGGGGCCTAAATCCATGCTGAGAGGGGGTGTGTGGAGATTTTCCTGTAGTAGATATTTAAGAAGTTGTTTGTGAATGCATTTCTCTAGGATTTATGAGAGAGGCAAGAAGCATACCTCTTAACCTCTTAGATAAAAAAATCTAGACAAAGTCATAAATAATGGGGGGACAAAGGCCCAAAAATAGGGACACAATTGAGCGACATAGCAGAAGGGCAGAAGAAGTCACACAAAACAACATTTCAGAACTGGTAATTAATTTATCCAGTTATGTATTAACAAATGTTGAAAAGAGAGTTTTGAATAAGGGTTTATCTTTTGTTCCATCTCAGGGATTGGACATCAGTGCCTTAATTGTAGAGTTGAAACTTTTTACTAGGAGTTTGAATTTGCATTTACAGTTTAGTAATGGCACAAATACTACAGCATTTGCTGGCATGTTTAGGAGACCTTCAACTTTTATACCAGATTCGTATCCCTTAGTGGATAGTTTTGAGAGAGTCTGTATTAATAATTTCTATAACTTGTACTCGAAAGAGGGTTTTAGATCAGAGTTTCATAATTTAAATTCCTTGGAAAGGACAGCTCTAAAAACCCTCCAAGATAATGATAGAATTGTGATTAGGCCCGCTGATAAAGGTGGAGCAATAGTAGTTTTAGATTCAGATTATTATCATGACACAATGTGTTCAATGCTATCAGAAACAGTAACATATCAGGTTATAAATGGTATACGGTTGAATAAAATCATTGGCGATGTGCATACAGAGCTTTATGAGTTATTGATTAACAATCTCATTGATGCTGATCTATATAAGTATTTTCTTGTAGAAAAGCCACTGGTACCAGTGATGAGAGGTCTACCAAAGGTACATAAAACTTTGAATAACCCCACTTTTAGACCCATTGTTTCAGGAAGGGGTTGGCTAACTGAGAGCATCTCTATTTATATAGAGAAGCAACTTAGACCAGTGGTAGATTCAACACCCTCTATTCTGAGAGATACTCAACAATTTTTAGAAACTTTATCTAGCAGTAACAAGAACATTAGTTTTACTGAAGCAGAATATATGGTAACCCTGGATGTTCAATCCTTGTTCACCAGCATACCTAATGATATAGGCATTGACTTTTTGAGGTTGTTTCTCTTA
This sequence comes from Protopterus annectens, assembly GCF_019279795.1. Lineage (NCBI taxonomy): Eukaryota > Metazoa > Chordata > Ceratodontiformes > Protopteridae > Protopterus > Protopterus annectens. Next base: position 1,164,259,136 of record NC_056728.1, on the reverse strand, counting down.
GGTAAGTGTTTTAATAATACCAAGATTATGAGATTAACCTCCTTGATGGAACTGGTGCTAGAGAACAATGTGTTCATTTATAAAAGCAAGTACTACTTGCAAACCATGGGAGTAGCCATGGGTACGGCATGTGCCAACTCCTACGCTAATTTAGTTCTAGCATATTGGGAATCCACATACATTCTCTCCAATAATACTTACTCCAGGAACATCAGATACTACAAACGTTTTGTAGATGATCTGTTTTTTATCTGGGAAGGTGAACAGCAGACTTTGATCTAATTTTTGTCTTATATCAATAGTACTACTACCTTTTTGAGACTAACTGGGGAGTGGTCAAGGAGCTGTATAAGTTTCTTAGATGTAACTTTGAGAAAGAGAGACGGCATGCTAGATACTGAAATCTTTAGGAAGCCTTGTAGAAAGAATGCGTTTCTACACAGGGATAGCATGCATCCACCTCACATACATAAAAATATAGTGAGGAATCAGGCTATGAGATGCTCTCGCTTAACCAGTAACAACACGGACTTTGAAGTAGCTATAACCAACCTGCAGGATGAATTTAAAAATAGGGGTTATCATGACAGAGATTTATTAAATTTAGAATCTGTTGAACGTGAAGGGAAGGCTAAACCCTATGTACACAATAGGTTCATAGGTTCATAGGTTCATACTAGGCTATCTGCCCGAGGGCATTTACAAGCCTAGCCCATAGTTTTGTGGCTTACGCCACCCCTTTAGTATGGGGAACTATACCCATTATTTTGCTGTGCCTCTGTTGAGCAGTGACACTGAGGTAATCCCTGGGGTATATCTGCGATCTCCCATCCATTGGTCAAGATTTCTCTTGAACAAGGCCAGCGAGGTGCTCTGCCTCACATATACCGGGATTTTATTCCACAGCATAGGGAGTCTTTGGGTGATGAATCTATCCCTCCAGCGCGTCCTATTAATAGCCGTGTCGAGGTTTAAGTCTCCCGCCCTTGTGGCTCTGACGGATCTAGATTTTTGAGGTGAAGCATATTCATCAAATCTGGGTTTGACATGGCCTTGTATGTTAGGCAAAGGTCACCTCTGAGCAAGCGGTAAGCGACTGAATAGAGCTGGAGTTCTTTCAGTCGGGCAGCATAGGACAGATGTTTGAGACCCTTTATCCTTTTGGTGAGGAACTTTGTGGCCTCTCCAGCTGCTGCAAGTGTCGGGTCAGATACATTCCGAATGGGGCATTGTACTCAATCATTGGTCTGATGAGTGATGAGTATAGGGAGACTATGACCTCCCTTGATCTAGATGAGAATCCCTTCATGATAAGGTGGGCAATGTAGAAGGTCTTCCTAACTACTTTAGCTACATGGGTGTCGAATGACAGACTACTATCAACCTGGGTCCCCAGGTCCCTGATAACTTCTTCTATGCTCAGTGGATTGCCACCTATTTGGTAGCTAGGGGTAACCTTGTTTTTCCCGAAGGGTATGACTATGCATTTTTTGGCATTTAACTTTAGGCCATGGCTCTGGCACCAGTTATCCATTTCTGTGAGACCCTTCTGAAGGATATCTGTGTCAGATGTGTTTTCCACTATGGCGCCCAGTTTGCAGTCATCTGCAAACTTTGTCAGCCATAACCCTCCTGTGTTTGCTTGTACTTCGGAAAAGTAGATGGCAAACAAGAGTGGGCCCAGGACTGAGCCCTGTGGTACACCACTTGTGACAGGCTTTGAGTCTGACATGGCGCCAGCAACTCTGACCCTGTGGGTTCTGTCACTCAGCCAGTTTGCAACCCATCTTGTGATGTATGGGTTAACATTTAAGCTGATGAGTTTTTCAATGATACCCGAGTGGGGTATTGTATCGAAGGCCTTCGCCAGATCGAGGTAGGCTGTATGGACTGCCTTTCCCTCATCAATGGCTTTGGTGACTGTTTCGAAAAAGTCAACTAAGTTTAGAAGGCATGATCTGCCTTTGACAAAGCCAAACTGGGATGGATCCAAAGTCTGCAAATTCCCTATGTCTTTATTTATGAGGTCCATTATGATCCTCTCCATGGCTTTGCAGATAAGGCTTGTCAAGCTAATGGGCGGTAATTTCCAGGGTCGGTGGAGGCACCGCCTTTGTGAAGTGGGACCACAGTTGCAGTGCGCCACTCCTGGGTGCGTATCCAGAGGTAAGACTATGATTAAACAGCTGTCCTAGCTGTGGGTTTAATTCCTCGTTGAGTTCGTGGAGCACACAGCCGGGGACACCATCAGGTCCCATGGATGCTGTGTTTTTGCTTTGGAGAGAGCAGTTCTCACTTGGGCGTTGGAGATGTTTGGGGGCTGCAATCGCTTGGTATAGATATCTCTCCTTTTGGGGAGGTGGGGAGAAGTTTGCACTGAACCTGTCAGCCAGTATGTTGGCAATGTCTGTAGGATCAGTAATCTTCACATCATTTTGAACTAGTTCTGAGCATATCTGGGAGGTTCCTCCCAGGTTTCTAACATAGCTAAAGAAGGCCTTATGATTGTCTTTTGAGTCTTTAGCTATTTTTCTCTCAAAATTTGCTTTGGATGATTTTATGAGAGCTCTTAGTTTTTACTTATAGTGATCAAGGGTGTCTTACCTTTTAAGGATTTTGCTCTATCTTGTAGTAGCTTCCTCCTTTTGTTGTAGAGTTTGTTTATGGCTGGGGTCCACCAGACTGGACGCTTGCCTTTGGTACAAAGAGTCTTTGTTTTGCTTGGGATTGCCTTATCCATGCAGTCCTGCAGGTGCTGGTAGAAGGCATTTGTAAGTGATTCAGCGGCTTGAGTACTGTTTTCTGCCGGCTCGGGGCCTTAAAGGAGACCACACTAGTCTTTAGAAGTGTGAAGTCGGCTTTCGAGAAGTTCTTTACTGTGGTCTTTTTATTTCAGGTGGGGTGGGATGAGGACCTCCAGCGAGATTAGTTTGTGATCTGATCTCACCAGTGAGGGGTATACTTCGGTGTTGAACATTGTGCTCCCATGTTCGTGATGATGAGATCAAGTATGTTTTCTCCTCTTGTGGGGATGGTGACTAGTTGTTCCATGGCATTTGAGTTTATGAATTCCAGGAACTTTTGGGCTAGGGTGTTTGGGCTTGAGTAGTGTTCCCAGTCTATATTAGGGTAATTGAAGTCACCTAGTATGATGGTGTTTGGTGATACATTTATCCCCTCTAGTGTTTTCAGGAAGGCCATGTGAGGTTCCTGAGTTTGTGAGGGTGGCCTGTAACATGCTACAATTTGCAGAGCAGTCTTGCCTATGGTTAATTGCACCTGGATGGTCTCCGATGCATCGTGCGTTGCCACCAGTCTTGAGGTGTGGGTGTCTTTGATGAATATGGATACCCCCCCTCCTTTCTTGGTATTGTCCGGATTTTGGGGCCGGAGCGCATGATAAGAGGTAAAACCTGATAGTGCTGGGGTGCTCTCAGGAGCCTTGAACCAGGTTTCTGTCACTGCACAGACATCGATGTTCTCCATACTGAGAAGGGCCTCGAGTGCGTGCATTTTGAGATTTAGACTTCTGGAATTGAGCAGCATTACCCTTAGTTTTTTTCCTTTTTTGTGTTCTAGGGTGGTAGGTTTAGAATTTGAGCCTTGCCTAAAAAAGGCACTATGGGGTGGCAAGAGCCTTTGCCAATATCCGGAATCCCAGGGTGACAGGTGCAAGCCGTCCTTTCTTGGCAGCGTGGCTTGTCCAGCATGTCATCCCAGGCAGACAGACATTGGATCCCCTTTGAATGACACCAGAGTTTAAGCCAATTGTTAAAGCTGATCATCTTATCTCTGTATTGTGGCATCATTCTTGGTGAAGGTAGGATACTGCTCAAGGTCAGGGTCATACCTGCCTGGGCTACATAATCAGAGAGCTCCTCAATGTCTCTTTTCATGTAGTCCAAGGAGGTACGTCTCAGGTCGTTTACACCAGCGTGGACAATGACTGAGTCGTATTTGTACCTGCTGTTGAGAGACCTGAGTGCTTGCGTTATGTGGCGGATTCTAGCACCCGACAGGCAGCTTACTGTGACCTTCTCCTTACTCAGTCTGGTGAGCGGGACGTCAGTGTGTCTGACTATGGAGTCACCAATGACTAGTGTGTCTGGCATTGTGTTTGGCCTTAAGGGCTGTGACTGTTTGACACTCTGACTGTGAGGTCTATGTGTTGCAGGTGTTGTGTTCTGAGGTGGTGGTTGTTTGGGTGTCTGCTTTGGTGGCCTCTGCTGTTTTGGTAGAGCCCCAATACAGATCTGGAAGTGGTTGGAGCTACCACAAATAAGAAAAGAATGGTTATTACCTACACTGATAGGAATAGGAAGATCACAGATGTCATCAAGAAGAATTGGGGGATTCTATTATTAGATGAGAGGCTGAAAACCTTCTTGGGCACTCACCCCAGCTTCTCTTATAAGAAGAGTAGAAGCTTGAAAGACATGCTGTGTTATGAGAGAGAGAAGGACAGTAGACCTCAATCAGCTAGGAAAGGCACTTTCCCATGTCGTAATTGCAATCACTGTTCTTTTATTTCGAAGAATGTTAAGTTTGAACATCTGGACACCAAGAAGATTTATGAGTTCAACCATTATGCAGATTGCAGGACTCGAAACCTGGTAAACCTAGCAGTATGCCAAACATGCACTATGTTCTATGTAGGGAAGACTAATAGGACCCTTATAGAGAGGATCAGGGAGCATTTATATGACATCAACAAAGAAAATGAAACTAATGCGTTAGCGAGGCACGTTCTATTGAAAGGCACTAAACACAGTTTTGAGTTTTTAGCACTGGAGTTGATTCATACCTCCATGAGACTAGGGAACATAGGGAATTTCACTGAAAAGGAAGAGAACAAATGGATCATTAGACTGCAAGCAGATGTTGGGCATGGCCTCAATGAAAGAGTTACTATTAAACCTTTCCTTAGAGATCGTGCCCTTAAACACAATTGATTTTTATGTTTATTTATTTACATTATTACTTTCATGTTGTTTTTGATGTGTTTTTAGCCAAATCTATTTTTTAGCTACTTTTAACCTAAGTTCAAGAATTTGCCAGGTTTTTTTGCAATGTGTAATCACATACACCTTACAGATGCGATACTATTATAATTGTGGTTAAACAGCTATTGGTCCATGTGACTATGCTGTAGAGTATTTTAAGGGAACTGCTTTCTATGTTTTCATTCAAGTCTGATGAAGCATCCATTGTAGACGCGAAAGCGCTTACTGTTCCATTGTTCTTAATAAAGGAATTTTTCGTAAGACTGGTTGGCTTCGATTGTCGTGGAGTACCTGTACCTTTATTTTGCTGATAATTAGAAAATTAAAAACCTTTACTATTCAATGCAAAAATTACTAGAAACTGCCTCCACTCGTCCCTATTAGTTCTTTAATTGCTATTACCTATCGTAAACTTTCATTTTCTAAATACCAGAAATAGAAACTATATCGTTAAGACCAGGGGGAACCTATGCATTAAGATAAATTTGCCACTATTGTTCACGCCACTCTAATAAAATATTCCAAGGGTCTCTTTTGGGATTTGTTTTTACATGTTCTAAAACAACAAACCTAAATTTGTGATTAATAAATGCATTAATATACTTAGAATGAGCGTTGGTAGACTCTGATCTTTGAATGTCATAAATATGTTCATAAATGAGTTGCTTCAGTTTATGCTATGTTTTCCCAAAATAATAAGCAAGAGAAAGAGTACACTTTGCAGGGTAAGCCACCCCCTTGGTATAGCAACAATAGCGACCAGAAATTGCAACACGCTTCCTACCAACAATAATATGATCATATTCAAAAATAAGTTTACACTGATTACACATCCCACATTTCACCATGTTCCCTGGAAGTTTACATTTAGATGATGATAAACTATTACACCAATCTTTAAAATTCCTACCTCTCCTATAAACGACTTTAGGACATGCCCCCAATTTAGTATATAATTCTTTGTCAACTACAATTAGCTCTCAATTCTTTTTTATAATGTCCAAAATACCTTTACTGTCAACAGAAAAAGTAGTAATAAAAGCATTATCATCAAACCCATTATGATTTGAAGGGGAATTTTTTATCACCAATAGACTGTGGAACTTCACCATCACAAGCTAGTGCAGGTCATGGTGTGGCTGGTGCATCCAATAAGGGACATACATTAGAAGGACTACTGATAGAATTGGAGGAAAAAGCATCCTGTCTGGGCACAAGCCCGCATACTTCAGGATGTGATACGTTGCATTATAGTGGTACTAATATAGGTAAATATTGGCCATTCAACCTTTTATTGATAATCTCTAATTTGATAGACTGTACAATTGCCATGGGGTAACCTCTATTAAAAAACATCTGACCTATAAAATCACATTCTTCTTTAAAATCATTAAAATCAGTAACCAGCCTGGCCGTTCTAACCATCCGGTCTTTAATTACCACCTTCTTAACATGAAAAGGATGGCTACTGGTGTAATGCAAGAATTTGTTAGAATATGTTTCCTTCCTAAAAATATGGGATGTTAAACAAGTTTCTTTAAAATCAATAAATGATAAAACATCAAGATATACAATACAATCATTTTCATCTTTTTTTTTTTTGCTCAAATGTTTTTATTAATTTTTCAAATAATTCCATTGTATAATAATCTTAATACATTTTCTGATAAATAGAACAGTATTATTAACTATATACAATATTTACAATTGGCCTGACAATTAATTATTATATTGATCAGACTAGTCAGAGTAACATCATATTAATGAGAGATCATTTGTTCCTTTTTCCTTTCATCCTCATTAAGAGTCTAAGTTCAAGTTTAGTGTCTCAATAAGTGATAGTGTTTTTTCCCATGGATTCTTGTTCCATCATCTTGGTGCTATTCTTAGTTCTTTTACTCTGGTTTCCAACAATGCAGATTCCTTCAATATTGGCAAAAATTCTTTAAATGATGGTTCCAGATTTGACTTCCATTTTCTGGTAATACATTTTCTAGCATTTGCTAATATGTTCCATAGTAAATAAAGATTGCTGTTATTTAATTCTAAATTCTCATTAACATTTAACAAAATTACAGATTTACTTACTAAAAATGTATCTGAAAATATGGCTTGTATAAAATTGCTGACATCTTCCCAACATTTTTTAACTTTAATACAGTCATGAAATACGTGTATCCAATCTGCTTTACAACTTTGCAAGCATCTCCAACATGTAAAATTATTAAAGGTATTACATTTTTTTAATCTATTTGGAGTAAAAAAAAAAACTATGCAGGAATTTCCATGTGTAAATTCTCCAAAATTGCATGTTGGATGTCAATTTAATAGAATTTAGTATTTTGGTTTTATTTTCCAGGCATAAATTTATTGAATGACCTTTTGTTATATGATTCCAAAATTTTTGATTGATTTTAACTCTATAATTTATTAAAATTTTATATAATTTTGATTATTATATACTAATTCATATAAATGAGTTATAAGTGTAGGTCTATCTCTAAAAGAAGAATTGTTAATTATTCTGCATAGATCTTGCGAATATAGTAATATACTTTGTAATAAAACTCAGTCTGATGTAGAAAGATTAACCGGGAAAAGCCGAAAGAAGAAGAAGAAGAAGAAGATTATATGTTGACTATCCATAACCTTATGTTCATTAATGCATTGTTGCCAGCAAATTAATCGTTTCTTTTCCCAAGTAATGAAAACCATCCTATGCATTTTGTTTTGAAAATTTCTTGTTACGTTGAAAGGATATAAAAGTTCTAGCCATAACTTTATATCTGTATTAGAAGTTACAAATCTTCTAAATGAATTATCCATGTCATTTAAGTATTTTAGATTAGTAGGTTTTGTTAGATTATATTGAAGGCTAATGCATAAGATATGCCATGGTTTATTAATATGATTATCTATCATTCAATTCTTTAGAATGGTATTTTCATTAGAATAAATAACAGTGTGAAGAGAGTTCCAGTTAGAAGAATAGCACAGATCTATCCAATTTATAATTATTTTAAAAATGGAGGCTCTAATATAAGTTTCAAGATCTGGGAAATTGATTCTACCTAGTTTCCAAGGTCTAATGTGGTGTGTAAAAGCTATTCTGTTTTTATTAGGATGCCAGAGAAATCTTAATAATAATGTATTTATTTATTTTAATAAATATTTGTCTGGTATTACTGGAATGGCTTGTGCTATATCTAGGATTTTTGGGAGTAATATCATTTTTATTACTTGCAATCTATCTTCAAATGTTATATATATTTTATTCAATTTTATTATATTTGACTTTATTGTGTCTATAATTTTCCTATAATTTGTATTTAAAAATTTTTCTAATATTATACTTAATGTTATACCTAAATAGTTTAAAGTGGGAGTTTGTTTACCAATTATATGATTATCATCTATTTGAAAATCATTTTTTATTCAGTATCATAAACTTTGATTTTTGTTTTGTTAAAATTTAGTCCTGAAATCGAATAAAATGTTTCAACTTGTATATCTAATTCTTTTATTGAATTTTTAGAAGTAGTTGTGGTAAGAAGTATATCATCTGCAAATAACATTATTTTTGAATTATATTGATTATATAAATTTATACTCTCTATTTTGGGATTGTTTCATATTGAGATGGCAAATAATTCAATGGCTAATGCAAATAATATGGGGGACATGGGACAACCTTGTTTTGTGCCTTTTGTCAATATTATTGATTCAGCGGTGAAAGGTCCTAATTTTACATATGCTAAATTGGTTTTATATATGTTCTTTATTAATGAAATGAAGGAGCTAGGAAACTCATAGTACTCTAATACTTTAAACAAGAAATTCCACTTCAAGGAGTCAAAAGCTTTCTCTATATCCAATGCAATTATTAAGGCTTCTTGTTTTTCTCTATTTAAATAGTCAATAATAGTTAGTATACTTTGTATATTATCATAGGTGCACCTATTATGTATAAACTCTGTTTGATCTTCATTTATAATTTTTATCATAGATTTTTTTATTCTATTGACTAAAATAGCCATAAATATTTTGTAATCATTGTTGAGTAATGAAATTGGTCTATAGAAGCTGCATTTTGATCTATCTTTATTTTATTTTATTATAGGAGTAATAAATGAGTATCTCCAAGATGGTGGAATGGTATTGTGTGTTTGTATTTCTATTAAGTTTTTTTGGAAGACTGAGATTATGGATGGAGGAAAGATTTTGTATATTTCAGCTATAATGCCATCCATGCCTGGAGCTTTATTATTTTTGCTTTCTTTAATTTTCTCTAAAATTTCTTTATGAGTAATTTGTTTTTGAAGCTCAAATTTCAAATTTTCTGAAATTGTTTTAATCAAGTCAGGTTTCAATTCTAAATTAAAGTTTTTTGTTTGGATTCTTTCCATCTTATAATGTTCTGTAAAATGATATTTAAAAGCATTTAGTATAACACTTATGTCTGACACCTTCTTGTTCTTCCTTCCTTCATGTATTAATGTTATTTCCTTTAGATTGTACTTTGACTCTTATTGCCAGGTTGTGCATATGTTTAGGAGAAACGGTATATGAGTTTAATTTTAATCTTTCTAGTGCTAGATTAGTTTTATGTGTTAAAATTTCATTAAACTTCTCTTGCAAATCATTAATTTTCTTCTTATTAGTAAGTACATTTGTTGAATTATTATTAATTATTTTTGTAATTTGATTTTGTATGTTAAGTAATTCTGATTCCCATTCTTTTAGTTTATTTTTGTACCATGTGATAATTTTACCATAAACATAGGCTTTTAAAGCATCCCATATCATAACTATGTTGAGTTCATTAGTGAGATTAGTGTCTAGAAAGAATTTCAACTCTGTGAGTAGCCAAGGTTTAAATTCTTTTAGTTTCGTAATATATGCTGGAATTCTTGTCATTTGTATTAATTTCTTAAAGTTTGTTTGAATATTAATAAGAATTGCTCTATGATCTGATAATGAACATGGTATTATTGTAAAACTATTTATCTTTGCATCAAGGTCTTGTGTGACAAAACTTTTATCTATTCTTGTTTCAGTTGTAAATCTGTGATCCTGGTGTGAAAATAACAGTGAGTTACTATCTCTAAATTTGAATGTGTCTATTAAATTATGATTTTCAATCCATTTTTTTGAGTAGCTTTGCTATAGGGGTTATACATAAATTTCTTTTATTGGTGGTCTCAGAATTATCAAGAATGCAATTAAAGTCACCACCTATTATCAAGCTACCTTTATATGCTATACTAATAAAGTCTAGATGTTTCTTTGTCGTACTTTCCTATTCCTGGAAACCAATAAAGATTCACTAATGTCCAGATTCTATTATTAAATTTTATTATAACAAGTGTTATAAGTCCCTCTTTATCTTCATAGCTATAAAGAATTTGGGGATTAATAATATTTTTTCTCCATAGTATCCTAACTCCTCTAGTTTTGGTTTTATATGATGAGTGCGCTATTGTTGTATACTCATTTGGATTCCATAAATGCTTTTCATCAGATTTAAAGTGAGTCTCTTGAAGAAATATTACTTGTGCTTTGTTTAATTTTAAATATTTTAGTAGGTTTGATCTTTTCTTTGGATTATTTAAACCATTTGTGTTCAAAGAAAGTAGTGTTAAGTCCATATTTCTTGTTGAGTTTCATGCTTGCTAATATTTATATTGATATTCAAGTATATTTCATAGTATTGTATTTGGAACAAGTTTATCCTTATTTCATGTATCATGAATAGACTGAATCCCTTTTGTAATACCTTTATATTGATACTCATTTTAGGCCATAATTAAAAAGTGAAAATGAATTAAGTAAAATTATTTTAATTAATATAATCCTTATTTTCAACCTTCCCCCATCACACATGGAATGATATACATTCCTAATCTGATAGACAAAAACAAAATATCTATCAGATTAACCCTCATGTTTGATAGACAGATTTCCTTATGCTCCATTCTTGTATTATTACAGACCTTTGAGATTATAAGAATATATCAGCCTTTTTCCCCCTTCTTTCCTTTTGTTCCCCTTTTTTTCTTTTCTTCCTTTTCTCTTTCTTCTTTTTCCCCTTCTCCTTCATTAATACCAATGCATGTTACCTTTTCTCAGATATATAATGACTGTATGAGAAGAAGGAAAGAAAATAAAATCCCAATAATAAAACCAATTGAAGTTTTATCTGTGTTATAATTGAAATTATGATCTATAATATCCATACTTTGTGAATTGTAATTCTTATTATGTGATTGTCTGAATATTGAATAAATCCTTTCCACTCCTCTTCCCATTTCAAACCAAACAAAAAGTAAACTAATATATTTTGAATTATATTTATAGTTCTAAATATTATGTGCATAGTGAAACACATAACAATATATATATATATATATATATATATATATATATATATATATATATATATGGACAGGGAGTGCAGGTTGACATTTGGAAAAAAAATTGTAAAAGTTTCTTTCTTACGGCAAGCCTCCCATCACTCTTCTCCAAGAAATGAAGGTTAAATGCCCCAGTTACATTTGATGACATTCTGTGAGCAATGATGAACAAATTTAAATAGAAAGACCCTGGGCCAGATGGTTTAAATGTTGCAATTTATCAGGTACTTTAAATGATATAATCCCCTTGCTCTCTTGCCCTTATTTCAAGAGTTTCAATTTTCAAAGAAAATAAACCCCTCCTAATATTCTCCACTGTAACTGTTGAGTCTAAGTCATACCTCTCAACCTCTTAGCACAAGAAATCTGGACAATGCCTGACATAATGGAAGGACAAAGGTTGAGAAATAGGGACACATTTTAAATATTGCTCTTATAAACTTAGAAAGTTGCTAGAATAACAGGATTTGTGTTAGCATGCATTTTCTGGAGGATATGAAGTCTGAAACTCAAATACATGTCATTATTTAGTGACTTTAATCTTTAAATCATCTCAGTGATTTGTCAAACAAAACACAATTTTTATGAGGAACAGACCAAAAATATGAGGCAAAAATCTGGACATTCTGCAAAAATCTGTACTGTTGACAGGAATGGAAGTTAGGCAAGGACACTACAACTGTCTCAAACTAATGATGCATCTCCTTAATATGTGTAGATTTAAAACTGTACACAAATGATCTAACCAGATGTTTTAAAACAAATGCTTCCATAGATAATTTGTCTGAATCAGGCAAGGTTTGCTGCTGGATAATCAAATGCCTATCACATCCATACTTTGCAAGTATATGCATGGACTCAAAAGACATACCAAAACCTGAACCCACAATTATAGTTAATTTAAAAGAAATTCTTTAACTCCATTAACTGGCTGTCTTTGTGGTCAGTAATGGAGTCATTGGGTTTCGTGCACATATCCCTCAAAGTAACCAAACAGTATGCCATGCTGTAGCTACAGCAGTTCTCACAAACTCCACCATGTCAGAACCCCTATAGATTCCTTAATCAACTCACTGGACTGCCTGCCTTCTTCAACCCTTATTCCAGTACCTGTTACCTACACTGTGTAAAATTTAGTAGTCAGCTCATAGCATAACAGGCAGGTCATTATATCAGATTGAAAGAAAAAGTCTTCTATTTGTGAATGAATATATAATTCTCACTCAAATTCCTGAGGAAGATATCTTAGTTACTAAAGGGTTGCTATCATAATTTCCAGCAAGCAATATGACATAAATAAGACAGCATTATTTCTTGGAAACTGCTACCCACAGGCTAAGAAACTCAGACATGCATGCTCCATTTGAGTGGAGTAAATCCCTACCAAATATTTAGGAATTTACCCTTCATTCCAACCAATTTTAATGGCTGATATTAATTTCAGACCTATTTGGGAAAAAATGTTTTTATGGGCAAACTCTTAGAGAAAGCTCCACATAGATCTAATGAGCAGAATAGCCATTGGGAAAACATTTCTAGCTGTTTTACTTTTCTATGTATTCAGTCACATTCTGACCCCTTCCAGGAATGTATGACTAGCTAAAACATCTAAGCTAATTAAGCTGTACATCTGGGGTGATCAGGATAGAAAGATTTCAGGACATGCAGTGGTCGGTTCTACAGGTAGAGCTGGTTTATTCACCACTACTTGGGGATGCACACCCATACTTTTACACAAATCTAACTATTCTCTTGTGATACTACATATTTACCTCTCTGGGGCAATCTTTAACTCCCACTCCCTATGGGCTAGAGGGCTGAGAGATCCTTTCCTCTTCATAATAAATTGTGTCATTTTATTACTTTCCTATTTAAATCTCTAAAACAGCTTACAAAAGTATTACACAGACAGGATGTTTGGGGGGCTATGCTACCAGTTTGGAAGTGCCCTGATTTTAAGGTTGCTGATTCCTCTGTTATGGGGAATGGTTGGCAAAATAAGGTATTGTATGCTTCATTGACCGCTCTAATGAAATTGAAGGGAAGACTGTTTCTGCAGCTTTTCAGCATCTCTGAAATAGGTGTGATTTACAAATACCTACAGGTGGGGTATGCCATCATGACCACTCATTTTATTTATTTGTAAGGACAAATAATTATTTTTTGTTCTCTGGTACATATACACAGGTCATTATTTGCCTAGATGTGAGAACATAATCATAGTTAATGGCATGTTTATTAACTTCTTAGTGTTTGACTTGTTTATGAAGTTTTAACCAAAGTCTTGTCTGTGTTATATTCATGAGATAAGTTTATGAGTTGTATTTTCTTGGTTGTTTGTTTGTTGGCTATATTCAATACATGTGTTTATTGCTAAACACAGAAATAATGATTTCTTACTTTTAGCAAATCTGCATGGCATCTAGTTTTCATATTATAGCTACTCTCTTAATCATTCAGGCTCTAAGATAAAGTGCTTCATTCTCTGGGAATGGAAACTCTTCTGTGTGTCTTATTAATGAAAATGTTCTTGTTGTCCACATTAGTTTCTACTGGTTTAATATCATTTGGTGGGCACAACTAGATTAGGCTAGGGCATTAGAAAAACTGTTGATGGCACTTTTGGGAGCTAGTACTCTGTTTCAGCATACAAACCCTCCTGTCACAGTCAAGTGTCATCCAAATGATTCTCACTTTAGTATCCTACTGGGTTGTATTGGTGTGGTTATCTTTTATGGTCCATGGTTAGGATAAGCAGTCCAATGAACATTAATAAAAAATATGTCATTGAAAATTTGGTGATTGCAAAAGACTTGACTGACATCACTTTTCTGTTTCATGTTTTCTTTGAAGAATGGCAGGTTTCCCACAATCACCATAGAGGGATTTTAGCTCACTGCGACCTCAAACACAATATAATTAATGGCTAGCTCACTGCCACCTGGGATAATGACAAACTGAGCACAGTGAACTTGTATGCAGAAACAGATGTTTGACTAAGTGGATATGTCAAAACACTTGGTTACTGTGCATGTGGCCAAAAACCATTTTGGACAACTGTGCCCTAAGACAAGCAATTTCCTGTGTCAGTCCAGCAATGTGCCTACATATGGGACATGGGATAATACTACATCCTGAAAAAAAAAATCTACTTGAGTGCTGCCTACAACCTCTGCTTTTTATCGCTTCCCACTCACCCTTACTGTTTATTGTTTTACTATAAGGATAGTTGCAAAGAGATAACAACAAAATAATTTAACAATCTTGTAGTGCTGTTTTGGGAATGCAGTAGCTAATTTTTACTTTGATTAATAAAAGTAGTCCAGATTTGGGGAATGTACTAACCAATTTTGTACTTTGACATGTTAAAAAAGTACCCTGTGTTAGATTTCTTGTTTTAAAAGCTGGTCTGTAATGGGGGAATGCAGTAACTAATTTGAAATTTTGATAAGTCAAAAAAGTACTTTGAGCCAGATTTCTTATATTAGAAATTGGTCATAAGGCACATTCCTCACCCGCCTCCTTGGGGTTACTTTCTTTATGTGGCACATTTGTAACACAGTCCTCAGTTCAGTCCCCAGGCCTAAACAAATTTAAACCCACACTGCACAAATTCTACAGTTGGGCTACTGACAGATTGACATCATTCCAGACTGCATCTCTGGCATTTCTGGTTCAGTTATTGATTCTAGAGTTAGACGCCAGCTGAGGTAGAATAAGATGGAGCAATGAATGACTAACTCTCCTTTCAGGAGGAGAGCATTGTGACACATTGCCACAAGCCTGCTACCTGGTGGAAACTGAAGGTTAGCTACAGAGGATCAAATTTAAGTATCTCAAGAGTCCGTCTAGCCATAAGAAAGGCAGCATGGTGTGTTCAGAAATGCCCTATGCTGGACATACTGCATTCTTGTGGCCACCCAGCAAAGGGAGCTGAGGAACAAACAAGAAGCTTATGAGATCTGCAAAAGGATCTTCATCCCCATATACCTGTTTACCTAAGTCTAGATATTCTAAGGTATTCTTGGAAAGGGAGCGCTACCTAATGATAGAATCGACAGAGTCTGCAGATTGCACAAGAATAAAGCAAAATAAGAGCACTATGATTTTGGCTTGTGAATGCAGTATTCTCTGAATTTTAGTATGGTCTCTGCAAAAGTAAATTGATTAGCTTGGCGTTGTTTCTCTGAAAGCAGTACTTAACATACACCCATTACAGGAAAACAACAACTTTCTGTGATGTTAAATTCATGCCAGCTGATATATCAAACTAGCAGATCCTTCAGTCTGTACATCACATTGGCTCTACTGCAGCAATGTGACACTTTAATGTATCTTCATGAGAACATAGGGACACTATTTTATAAATCTTAAGTCTCGAAAATGCATTTAAGTGTTTTGATACAACCCTGAAAACTCTGCAGCTTTGTTAAAAAATAGGAATATACATTTTAATGGGATACATGATTTTGATTGCATCAGGTTTCACTGAAACAAGATTGGTTAGGTTTAATTGACTCTCATTTCCAGTTTTTAAAACATTTTTTTTACTATTTTTTGTCTGCCCATCAAACTTTCCTTGATTATTTGCTTTTCTGACCCATTTGATCCCCTAGGAATAAAAACCCTATAACCCATTTGTTCTTCTAGGGATGATGGGTGAACATACTGGTAGAAGTATTGTAATCCATGTGTGGGGGGTTGAGGGATCTGGGCTTTTTACTTTACTCTTACCATTTCCCTGTACTTGTCTAAGGACACCTCTGGGGTTAGAAGAAGAAGGAACATTGCAGAGGACTGTCACTTATTTCTGTGAGTGACATGAGTATGCAGATGCCTTGATTCCCTTGATGTGAATACCTCCATTGGCAGGGTCCAGGGTCTTTTCCCCTACAAAAATGCCTTTTTTGTAAAACAAAAAAGTATGCTTTGTTGGCTTTATTTTTTTTCTTTATTCTGCAGTTTGAAGTAATTCTATTTGTGAAATTACTATTAATTCCATTTTATTTCCAGAGTCTTAAAAATATAAATAACTATACAACAATAAGTTTTGCTAGTTAATAGTCTCAGTGGTGACTGCTTAATTGAAACCATGTTTGGGGGGGGCTGCAAGAAACAAATGAACTGGTGTGACTAAATGGAATGGAGCACAGCAATATAGCAGGTCAAGGACAGTTTACCTGTGATCAAAGAACAGCTGAGGTTACTCTCTTTCATTCATATCCTGCCTTAATACACATATACTCCATCCACTTTATTGAGTACATACATCTATGATGTCGGAATGTGATGAACAGGGCCAGTCTTAGGTGAAATGAAGTCTGAGACAAAGACTCCATTATGCTCTTTGCTACACAATGATCCTCTCATATTCTCCCAGTACCCCCTAGTTCCTCCCATCCTACTTCCCCATACCATATACCTATATTACTTCTTTCTTGTTTTGCTTCACACATTGTTTCACAGTTTAGGGTGCTTCTTCCTACCTTTCAACACACCATAACTGGCTAGGACTATACTGCAATAACCATGGAGGAAGTGGCTCAATTAAGCCAAGTGTCTGAGGGCTGCTCTGCTCTAAGAAACCATGTGGATTTAGATGGTCAGAGGTACATTTTAGAGATTTTCCCCAATATTTGATTCAATGATGGCTTGTACAAAAATCATAAGGAAAGAAATTCAGTTTTACTTTTTTTTTTCAAGTAAGCAATTAACTATGTCCAAAGCTGACTAAATAATAGCACAGAATAAATGGAATAATTAAGTCTTGGGAGGATGCATAAAACATGTCTAGGAATACTGCCTACCCTCCTATCACTCAAAAAAAATAATACTCTTCTCTTTACCCCTCTGGAATTAGGCTGCAATGGAAGTGAAAGAACATATGGCTAACGGCATTTTAAGTCATTGTTGACATGCATATAAACAACATACCTCCACCCTCCTTCCCATAAAAGACCTCCACCTTCTGTGTACCCCCTGATGTTAGACAGGGAAAAATGAATGAACAAATGTCCACAATAATATAATTCATCCTGTTCCTATCAGACATATATAAATGGCACGCATTCTAACCCATACCAACAAATGTTAGCCACTTGTATACACATATGA